>NC_092206.1:80361089-80392813 GCF_043381705.1 Parasteatoda tepidariorum | reverse complement strand
GTTTTTGTGTCTGATTTCGTAACTTAATTAATAGTTAGCACTAATTAATTAGCATATTTGAGGTCACCCCCAGGAACCATTAAGATTGACACTTAGTTCGTGAAAATCCGATCATTAGAACGAAAGTTATTCAGGGTGATTCGTTTTTTTTTTTGCGGACTGTACCTCAAACATCTCATCCAGACATAACTTTTAGTCGCGGTACTGTGTTATCTCCACGGCCAATCTTCTTCCATTAAGGTGCGTCCTTATTTGTTAGTTCTTCCGATTTGAAGCAAACATGTAGGAATGATGTATATTTATGAGAATTCGAAAGAATGAGAATGAAAATCACCAAATCTCAATTAAGCTCTCTTGTAATTCTCTTTATAAAAAATTAAGATAAAATATTAATAATTTTATAATAAATGCTTATTTTAGCTGCTTTTTAATTTTCCTAAGAAATTCTCTAAGTAAATAAATTTCCTTATCAACTTCAAAGTCTTAACTAATCTGAAAAAAATAGACTATACACAAAGTTATTGCATTTTCTAATTCTTCTTAGGTAAGTTTGAAATTTAGGGAAGTCTAAGTAAAAGTTACTGTAGTTTAGTTCTTAAATTATACTAGCTTATATATGTTCTTTATCTTTCAATTAACGTAAATAAATTATATTCTCAAATTAAAAATTATAAGTTAAATACTGAGAAAAAAAAGTATTGCCTAAATTAGATGAATGCCAAGAAAACTTTACCATGTTTCTGGCTGCATGGGAACAGCAAAATGCTCGGTAATTTTTATCGAAGTGCTTTGGTAATTATATCGTTAAAATTAACGACAAAGCATAGCCTTATAGTACATAATAAAATTAAGTAAAGATGGTAAAATTCAGTAATTTTATCGTAATACCGCTGAGCATAACAAAAAAACTTAATTCGGTAAAAATTGCTTTTAAGTTCTTTAAACCTTTATTAAAGCGAATGAAAAAAATACTAAAGGAATGGTTTAAACAATGTATAATTTGTCTATATTAACCATAATTATTTTTTTGCTAGAAATGTCATTAGCATACAGTACCGTAATTTAACCAAGTGTTTTTTGTGTAGCAATTAAAAAAATGCTATTGACGCATTTCATAAGGGACGTAAAGGCTATTGAACATCTCTGATACCAAATTAAATATTCTGTGTAGCACAGGGGATAATTGTATACAGCGCACGGAATAATTTCAAAGTGCATGGAACAGATATGCAACCGAATATAGTTAGTGTGAACTCATTTAAATATTTGTTCATATTAGATTTCACAAATTGCATCACTAAATTATCCGAACGCTAATGTTTTCTCTCGTCTTGATAAAATTTCCCGACAATCTAACGCACTTTAAGTATTGTTATATGTACATATAAAGAAAAAAACTGAATTTGTAAAAGCCAAATAATTCACATCACAATTGCACTTCTTTAATAACAATTTACCATTCTTACTGTTGAAAACAGTAAAATTCACTACCAATAGTAAAATTACACCATGCATAACAAAAAGTACCACAAATCTAGCTATTAATGCCTACTTTCATCACAATATTTGAAAGCTTAGTAATTATTTTTCATTCGCTTAAGAAGTTCTTATGATGTTATCGTAGTCTATAAGTAAGCATATTTTTTTTTAAATTTGAAGTGAAAAAACTGCTTGAAGAAGAAATAAATAAAAAGTAATTGCTCCAAAAATGGAATTTTTGACGCTTAATAATTTTACAATTTATAGTATCAGAGATAGTTCAACATAATCGTAATACGAAATAGTCATTCAAAAAGTTGATCTCAATACTACTAAGTAATTTCACAATTTTAAAGACTGTCATTAATATTCTAATAATTTTTTAGTTATATGATTCGATTTATATTTAAAATAAATGTTACTGATTTAATATTTAAGGGGTCGTCTGAAAATTGTGCCATGTTTGGATGGGTTTTGTGAAATTGGGACATTTTGCGAGAAGGGGAGGATTTAGAAAATGTGTGACTGCTCTCATTTTGGTTAAAGTAAAAACATTTAAATTCTTCTAATTAAATATTTATTTAAAATTTTATGCTATTTTTGCAGATTATTCTTATAATTTTTTGCGTTTTATATTTTACGTTTAAAATAAAGCATTCTTGGGAATTTATACTTTTGAGTAAAAAAAAATATGAGTCATTTTCATAAAAATTAAAATGCTTCGAGAAAGTAGACAAAAATAATTACAAAATAATTCAAATTCCATTTCAGTGAAACCAACATTAGAAGATCTAAACTTTCAACCACTTTCCTGGCTGAATGGTTTGGAAAAGATACTCCACATTGCGGTTACTCCAATTTTTAAAAAGTCCAAAATCCAAATCTATCAAAGCAAAGGTATATTTCTGGTATATTATTTTAAAAGTATATATTATTTTAAAGGTATATTATTTTTCTCTGAATGAGAAAAAGCATATTTTATGACAGAAGCAGTTATTTAGTTAATAATAAGAATTATATAGCATAAAATCAACTCTTCGGACTATTTCGAACGTTAACATTTTATCATTCGAACAAAAGTTATTGTGGATAATACTTTTTTTTCTGGCTCACTATACATAAATTTACATACATAAACCCTCGTTAAACTGTTCTACCGTAAAGTGCTCGACTTCGCGGGCAGGTCGTCGGCCTATCGAAGCGGAGGTGCCATCCCCGCAGCAGAGGATCAAAATTGTGATGGCATGTCTTCTGATCATCCTCTGGGATGTTTCCCAGACCGTCACCAATAGCCCATTGTGGAGCTCTAGGTCGACGTAAATGAACTGCAGAACATACATAAACTTCTAAAATGATAGAACATATACTTTTCGGTTCGATAGTTATTTTAAATCTAAATAGTTTCAAGATAAAACAATAAGTAATCAGAGCAATTTTTAGAGTTTTGTTACAACCAAAAAAAAGTATTTTCTTTTAAGAAATAAGTAGGAGTCCTATTTTTCAATAAATTAGATAAAGGCAAAATCTTTATATGAGCCCATAATATCAAATTATTTTATTGTGGAAAAAAATAATTATATTCCAGAACGTAAAGCATTATTTTTCTTCAGATACTCTATTTTAGAACTATTTTTAGAAATGAACAATGGTATATAAACAATGAATTTCTTCTTTAGGTTAAATGTTATACCGTAAAAAAAGGATTGAGACTCAAGTTTAGGAAAAATGTGCCAAAATATAAGTGTCGAATTTTAAACAAAAACATACAGAGAAAAAAAAATGTAAGTTCAAACCAACCAAAATGTGATAAAATACTGTGTTTCTGGCTCATTGGAAACATCAAAACACCTGTCGAGTTATAATGAAACGCTTTTATTTGGTAAAATGAACAATAAGATATAGTTTTGTAATATACGGTAAAAATTAGTAAATGTGGTAAAATTTGATATTTTTACCATGATACATTAGAGCAGTCCCGCAGTGGACTGATCGTTAAGACACGGTTCCCAGCAGATCACCGAAGTTAAGCATCACTGGCTACGGTCAGTGTGCGGGTGGGTGACCACTTGGATCAGTCTGCGTAGGGACCGAGGGTGAGCGGTATTGGTCCTCGTTAAACTGTGCTACCGTAAAGTGCGTGCAGGTCGTCGGGCTACCGAAGCGGGGGTGCCATCCCCTCTGCAGTGGATCAAAATTGTGATGGCACGTCTTCGGATCATCCTCAGGGATGTTTCCCAGACCGTCACCAATAGCCCATTGTGCAGCTCTAGTGCGACGTAAATGAACTGCAGAACATACATAAACTTCTAAAATTATAGAACATATATTTTTCGGTTCAATAGTTATTTTAAATCTAAATAGTTTATCTTTTAGATAAAACAATAAGTAATCAGAGCAATTTTTAGAGTTTACATTTATGTTAGAGCGAAAATATTTTCTTTTCGGAAATAAGTCGGAGCCCTATTTATTCAATCAATAGAGTAGATAAAGGCAAAATCTTTATATCAGCCCATAATATCAAATATTTTATTGTGGAAAAAAATAATTATATTCCGGAACGTAAAGCATTATTTTTCTTTAGATACTCTGTTTTAGAACTATTTTTAACAATGGAATATAAATAATGAATTTCTTTTTTTGGTTAAATGCTACACCGTAAAAAAAGGATTGAGACTCAAGTTTGGGAAAAATGAGCCAAAATATAGGTGTCGAATTTTAAAAAAACATGCAGAGAAAAAAATGTAAGTTCAAACCAATCAAAATGTGATAAAATATACTGTGATTCTGTCTCATTGGAAACATCAAAACACCCGTCGAGTTTTAAGGAAACGCTTTTATTTGGTAAAATGAACAATAAGATATAGTTTTGTAATATACGATAAAAATTAGTAAATGTGGTAAAATTTGATATTTTTACCATGATACATTAGAGCATAGCATAAAAGCCATTTATCCGGTTAAACTCAACTTTCAGTTTTGTATGTTTCAGTAAAAGTGTGGTAATAAGAATTATAATTTTAATAAACCAGCATTTTTGGTAAAATGTTACTGTATGAGAAGAAAAATTACCAAATTTATAGTTTAAATGCTGTATATTTTGGCTTTATTAACGAGAATTTTGTTTTTTTGCCAGAAATGTCGTAATTATACAGTATGGTAATTATATTAGAATTTTATTTGCCTTGCATGTATTGAGCATTTTGAGAATGTCATTATACTCAATAGTGAATACATTGGGTTTTCAAATTTGACCATATTTATTATCAAATCTGACCATATAAGTTATTTTGACATATTTTTACTCTATTTTGATAAATCATTTTTTGCAATGTAAGGAAATAAAGCAAATAAAAAATTAGTTAAAAAAATTCTTTATTGGAAATCATTTAAAACTCGTACGGTACTTATTCTGTACATGGGTAAAATATTAATCTACATTATCATTATTTGAAAAAAAATAAGAATCGATAAATAAACTTCATCGATGAGGATTATAAAAATGTAATATAAAAATGTACATAAAAATGCTTTGCTAACATTTACGATTAGGTTTTAGTTGAATCTGTTTGAAAAAAGTATTCCAGAAGCAATTTCCTTCGCACATCATTAAAAGCTAGTCTAGATTTCAAAAGTTCATTTACCTAACTACTTTTAGTATTTTAATGAGTCACACTTTTAATGGCAAATATGGTATGTTGCCGTGAATTACACATATGAGCCATGTGGCTGAATCGGTCATCTTGTTTAATGGATATTTTGTTGATTCGATAAATTTCAAATTTATTATGATTACAATTGTTATTTCAATCTTCTAATAACTCGTGTTTATACGTGCCTGATAAACAAATTTGAAATTTTAGGGGAAAAAATTATAGTAGTTTCGAAATCAGTACAACAATTTAAGTCAAAATCAGGATGTTCATTTTAATCATTCGAATAATATGTCAACGAAATTATAAAGAATAATAATAATCAAATTTCATCAAAATATTAATGAGCAGAATAAATTTGATGTAGTATTTCTTTCATCTGAAAATTCCAATAATTTATATTTTCTATAAATTTTGCAATCATACTTCTTTCTCTCTTGATAAGTAATCAATATTCATAAATGATGGAGAAAATGCAAAACAATTTTAAAAGCAGTTTCATAATAAATATATTTATCTTAGTTAAAAAAATTAACATTTATTGCAGCAATCTATAGCATTTCTAAATTTGACATCTGTATATGTGCTTTGAAATTATCATATGAGTACTTCCCAATAATCAGTGTGCTCCTTACATTGATAAAATAGTTGTCAAAACACCTGAAAGGAAAGAAAGAACTAGATACTTTCTGGTGGACAGCAAAACATATTTAAAAATAAAATTTTAAGTTAGAAAATGTTTGTTATCATTCTCCACTGTATTAAAAGGTGAACAGCAGGTGAAATTAAATTTTCCCCATAAACACTTTAAAATACTAATCGACTTATCATTAAATTCTTCGCAATCTTCTTGAAAACATTCTTCGTCATTTTCTTTCTTAAACTACTCAGTAGTCTTTGTAATGTTTACTCAATAATTCTCGATTGATTTTCTTAAATATTTCCGATTTCAAAATCATGTAAGGGCATGGTAAAATCGGAATATACTAACTACACTTCATCGTTTTCGTACAATTTAAACTCAAAATAGATGTAAAACTCTTTTTAGTCTACGTTGTCTTTCGCAAATCTTTTTCGATAACTTCAAGAAGAAACGATAACTTCGAGCAAAAGCCAATAAACGAAGCCATTTTAGTTTCAGAAAAAAAAAATCTGAAAAGTTAAGACGTGTTATCTGTTTTTAAAAAAGTATTGCTTTTAAAGAGGAGTTATTTTTTTTGTCCTTATTTATTTTTGAAAATAAACTAAAATCCACGCATCTTAAATAACGATCTAAAATTTTTTTAAATGTGCTTTCTACGAATTGCCTAAGCATAAAAATTATTAAAGTTTTCATGAATCTTACAAGCTTTTTTTCTGAATACCTGGTCAAACTTAAACCATAATATTGGGCAAATAGTAAAAAGAATTAAAATAAAACGTAAAATTGAGTCATAATTTTATTGATCCTTACACTGAGAAAAAAAATACAGTCAAAATTAACAGAATATTATAAAATTTACCGTGTTCCTGGCTCTGTGGAAACTCTAAGAAATTCAGTAATTTATATTGAAGCGATTTGATAAAGATTTCGGTAAAATTAACAATTACGCACGCGTAAGTTCGTAGTAGAATGCTTTTAATGTTGTACACCCCAGTTCAAAGGGAGTTACGAAGTTTTATATAGTCGCCACCGTAGTGACACATCATGACATGCATTGCATTCACTTAAAAAAAAATTGTAGGTACAAAAATTCTTACTTAATATATTATATACCCTATAATTCATATTATACACCACGTTGATTACTTATTTTCTAAATGAATATATTCCTATATGAATATTATTTTCCATATGGTCGGTAAATAATTACTCACTAGTGGGAGATAGAAGTTAGAAAGGCTTATAATGATAATTGTTCTGAGAAAAAAAGGACTACAAGAACATAGTAAAATTTAACGTGTTTCTGTCTCTATGGGGATAGCAAAAATCTCTATACTTTTTGCAGAAGCGCTCTTCTCATGATCTTGATAAATTTAACAATAAAATATTTCTTACAATGTGTGATAAAATTCGATTAAATGTGATAAAATTTGGTTATTTCATCACGATATCATTGAGTATGGCATAAAAAGCAGTACGAACCATTTATTCAATTAAATTCACTTTACAGTTTTTTTACTAAATGTGCGATAGTAAGAACTACAATTATTAAAACTAGAATTTCCGGTGAACATTACCATCTGAACGCTATAATTACCAAGTAAATGGTTTAAGTACCGTATATATTTCTTAATTATCCAGAATTATGTCTTTTTTAATTTAACCAAAACGGCAATACCATACAATACGGTAATTTAACCAGAATTTTTTTCGACGTGCAATATTAAGTAGTCAAGTTCAAAAATGATTAATTTACATTATAATTTTGGTCAACTTGGAAACGTATGCCCGCGTTGCTGATAATTTGAAAGATATTATCGTAACATATCATGACATATTTTACTTTGAGTAGGTGGGTTGGAAAAAATTTTTATCTAATGATGAAACATTCATTCGAAAAAGATATTGTGAATAAGAACAAGTTTAAAAACAGAGAAAAGCTTTGCTCTGTATGCGATTTCACTTAAATAATTTAATTCTGATAAAATCCTGACTCAAAAATAATAGAAAATTAATTACAGAAAACGATATCATTTTTAAGGACAAAATGTTTAAAAGTGATAAATATTTTCTTGAGTGCATTATAGCATTTTACTAATGGACTATGTTTCCTAAAATATGTAAATTGAACTTCATTCATAACATTGCTTCTTATTGCTCTAAGCTTTTTTCCCTAATTATATAATCTAGTAAGTAGTCAAATAAATACCTCTGCCACGGGATGTACCATTTCATGTTGTACATAGTTGTATCTTTACCTCATTTATCGAGTGAATATTAGCTGTTTTGTTGGAAGATGCAAGATTTTAACAATACACGAGAGTGTTTTCCTATTTATTGGCATTGTAATTTTTAAAAAAAATAATAAAACTTATCTTTAAGCTAATGATAGTTTCTTTAGACATTTAGAAATGAGGTAAATGTTTATTTAAAGTAGTTCAACTGGTAGCATTGAAAAAACAGTCTTGTTTTAGTTCGAAATAAGCTACATTGTGAATAACAAATTACAGTAAAAAGCACCGGCGTTAAAGTTGCCGGTACTTTAACAACATTTCATAACAAATTTCTAATTAATTTAGGAGTTAGGTAACCTATTGAGAATTATAAGAATTAAAAAGGTAGTTTCAAGGATTTTTATTTAAATATTCATTTAAACAATTTTAAACTTATTTTCAGATGCATTTAATTTGATCATCAATGATGAAATTTATTGACAAATACACACTTGCTTAGCAGCGTACGGATAAGAGGAACTATTTTAATCATGAAAGTATGTATTTAAGCGACATATTATTCAGAATGAGGGAATAGAACTAGCTGCACTAAAACTAACATTGCAAAACAATTCTTTATCAAAATGTGGTAAAACGTACTGGCACTCAGTATGCTGATACTCATTACCGTAAAATCCATTTTTGTTGGAACTTGTTGAAAAATCGGATATATTGTTATTTTTGCAGTAATAATTACCGTGAAATCACTAAATCACTGTAATCAAATAAATATTACTGTAAAAATTCCAGTCTAATATTTTGCTGCGAAAATTAGTTTTACGGTAAAATGGACTTCATGGAGGATGCACCCAAAGCGCCAGTATTACGTATCGTAAATTAATCCATAATTTCTTGCAGTATAGCTCTGGAATAGCTCTGTTTTTTTAGAGCTCCACCCACTGCTCTCTTTAACTCACCAATCTCCAGAACTACAGAACTTTATTTTATAGTTTAAAACTTTATGTATTTCTTCAAATAATTGAATAAAATTCTGAAGTTAATAAGAGGCTGTGTATAATAAACAGACATTACGTTACTGATGTGAACATAAAATTTATCGAAATTCCAAAAAAATAACAATTCCTCACCAAAATAAAAAATATTTATATGATATCTGAGACATACAGGGCTTTCTATAAATTCTCATACAATATCTTTATCCTAGCGTGTGAAAACAAATTCTGCAGTCAAATAGTTTAGAACATAATATTTTTATAAGCATTAAAAGCTTATGGAAATTGTTATAACGCTGTTGTAAACCCAAAATGCACAGAATATTGTTTGCTATGAAAAAGAAGAGGATGGAAAGGAATTATATAATTCAATCATGGTATGCTGGAGTTTGTCTTCTCCAAAGTAAAATATTTTCTTTCAGAGCAACCTCCTTAATCTCAAAATGATCGATTGAGGTAAACAACAATTGAAAGCATTCCACTCGATAATTATATTACAAATCACATCTTCAATAATAGTTTTGAGGTTCCTCTCAAATTAAAGATATTTTTAGCTGCTTTTTCTTGAAAAAAGTGTTACAATTTGTACTTAAGTTCGTGTGAAAATAGGTTTCAGTGATTATTTTGCCTCAGCTTCAAGCTCCTTACGGTTAGGAATACTATTACAATACTCGACAAAGATGATGCAAAACGATGCTCCGACGCATGCTGCAAACTTTGTCTAACATTGATTCAGAGATAATTCAGATGATCTGATGATTTTCTGTCAAGAGATGAATGACTTCAAGCATACTCTACTTCAATTTATTGGATTATTTTGCAAGAGGGTACATGTTATCAAACCTAAATGAGGTAAAATGCACAAATTGAACTAATTTTGAAATGTTATAAAGAAAAAAGAGCGATATTTCCGCAAATGCGAATATTTGGATGGCGCTAGTCTTGGGAAAAGACAAAAGCTTGAACAAAAAACCGAAAAGGGAATTCATTTAAACTTGTTTGCTGTATAATGTCGTTCCATTTTGTGTAAAAAAAATAATAATTTTATTTACACAAGCTCCACCGTTCATCTATCGCAAAACACTACTGGATAGAAGTCTTTATTTTCGATTTTTCTCACCTGATACCATTCATAAATATATTTCATGCATTGACCTGGATTTTTGGGAGAGCTTCTACATCATTAAAAAGAAGTTTATTGTTCTTATATTTTACTGCTGTACCATATTTTTCATATATATGAAAATGAGTATTTTTTTTCTTTTTTAATTATTTCTTTCATCAAATAATATATTAATGATACTAATTAATTATATTATTTTTATAACTGTCAATTTAATAAAGTCACCCTTTACCTGTATATTTAGTCAACTAGCGTGACGTATAACCTATGTCAATTTATATTCCCCCTGCTTTCACATTTGTTCTACTTTGGCTTTACCTGACATTTTTTTCACTGATGAAGGCGCGAGTTTACAGTACGCGAGTTTAGGGTTTCTTGCTATTGGTGATAATTAAGTGTTGTTTTTTGTTGTTAATATCAATTTTGTCTCAAAGTACTACTCACGTTGTTTTCAGGCCTCAGAATTTTTGCTTAAAATCTTATGAGAGCATTTAAGACACCATGTGCAGTGCGCAAAATAAAAAAACGGCCCCCCAGAATAACTACTGATCTAATGAATGGATTTTTCAAGTCTTAGGACTCAATCTAAAAGGTTTGAAAGGGTGACATCAAATATACTAATTAATTAGAGTGAAAATATTTTAAATCCAAACTTAATTTAAATTAATTTTAAAATTAATTTTAAATTTAATTTTAAGATCGAAAACGTATGATGTCAAGTAACAGATTTTCTGGGAAATATCTCATATTGATAATTAAATAAACCTTCTCGTATATCTTAAATATTTGTAATTTACTTTAAAGTCCTAAGGTAAAACATTACGTATGTACTGATTCTAGAAATTATTTAGTTAATTTACCCGAAGCTTCAAACGTTTAATATCATAAGTGAACTTCAAGGACTTCATCGCCCTGTTAGCTGTCAAACACATCAACTACGTAAATCGAAATTGAACGGCTGTAGTTAACCATTTGAATACCGCCGTCCAAAATTAACGTCCATCAGGACAAGTTGCAATTTCCAAACTGAGTTTATAACATAAATTTCTCCATGAATCTCTACTATTCTAGAAATAATGCTATATCAATCCTTTCACTTGAAAATGACAGCATGAGGGAATAGGGCATGAGGGAATGCTTGGAAGTTGGAGATTATGCTCTTAGGCTTGAAAGATTAAACGAATGATATTACTTTTGTGTGGTACACTATTTTGCCTGAATGAGTTTTTTGTTGTTAGGGAAAAGCTTCAGTTACATATTTTGTGTAACATATTATACAAATAGGAAATAAATGTGAGGAAATGGTAAAATATCTTCGAACGTTAAACTAAATTTCATTAGATATTTCATAGATTGCAATGAAATATGCATATTTCATGTTTACAAAAATAGCTTAAATAAACTTATAAGGAAAGATTGAATCAATTTATAAAGATTTAATTACATAAGAAACGCTTTTAAATTACTTATTGTTTTATACTTAGAGACTTGCTGAAACATCAGATGACAGAAAACCTTTTTGCCCAATTCTTAATTTTCACAGAACGCTAAAATATCTTAAAATAAACTCCTATCATAAAATAAAATTTACTTGCTTAATTTGTTGTTAATTTACTTGTTTTCTATGAGTGTTCATAAAAAATAATCTTATGCTGCTTGAGTTTTCCCTATATACACTCTAATATAAGTATACACTCTAATTTTCTTCTAATAATTTGATAATTTTGTTCGATTTTTTGTCATATAATAAAAATGTATAGTCAATAAATATATATTGTTTAATTTCTACATAAATTGGAAACTTTTGAGGCTATTGTTAATAAATCATTTTTCAAAATTGAGGCACTTCCGCAACTGCCAGTTTCTTCAATGAGTCCGCTTGACAGCACAAAAAGATTTGAATCCCATAAATTTCAATATCAAACATCCAAATAATTTAAAACATATCGAAAAATACAACGTAAAATATGCATATTTATTTATTTATAAATTTAAAAATAATCTCTTTTTATTAATAACCAATGTGATGTTCTTATAAAACTTAGGAGAACGGTCTATGAATGTATTTGAGATATATTTTAAAATAAACATGATATCAAAAAATAAATACCTAAATTTATATAAATTTTTCATTTACTTGAAATTTACAAGCATTAAGGATTTGAAAACAAGTTTAGTCACCTGTTTAAATCAAGACCATAAAAAATCCAAATAGGTTAAAAAAATTATATTTCTTTTAGAACTTTTTCGCTCAGGAAACTTTTTAGATTAAAAATTAATTTCTCTCAGCTAGAAACTGTAAAAGGCTATTGAGAAGACAGTTTTTCTTTATACTTACTTTATATTTTCTTGCGAAAGTGTTACCATGTATTTAAACAATGATTGATATATAAAAAAAGCACGATTGCGTGTCGGGACTGATCTTCGATGATAAAGGAATGCCGAATAGACTTTTGAATACTCAACATTTTTTTCCGAGCTTGTTTTTGCCAATAAAAAATTTTAAAAACATATTCTTAAAGTCAGTTGGCTCGGAATATAGATCAAAGTATTATAAAAAAAGTAATACTTTTATATTTTGGAAATTATCATTTATTTCATAGCTGTTTGTAAATATATATACAGTCAGTCACAAAAGTCTACATACACCCGTTAATATTCGCAGATCTAGCACTTTACTCATNCTCGGAATATAGATCAAAGTATTGTAAAAAAATTAAAACTTTTATATTTTGGAAATTATCATTTATTTCATAGCTGTTTGTAAATATATATACACATATATTTGCAAAAATTTGAATTGTAGTTAGAAAGTAAATGTTTCACCGTGTTTCTTTAAATGTAAACTATTTTTATTACCATGTAACTTAACAGTTAGTAATTAGTTATAGTATTCATTTGATCCCTTAATATATATAAATTCATAAACATTCCATTCATATGATCATATGAGTCATATTAGTTTATTAATGCATGTTCCTATNTCTTTATGGTGCTTCTGTGTACGTCACCGCTTCAGGAAAGCATTTCCGACCCCACATTGCTATATGATTTCGAGTCGTCAGGATGCCCCCTACCCCTCTTAGAAGTTCTGAAACGCTTAACTGAGACACCCTGTATATATAAATTCATAAACATTCCATTCATATGATCATATGAGTCAGATTAGTTTATTAATGCATGCTCCTATATTTATAAAAACTTTATTCATGTTTAATAAATGTTTAAGTCAATGTCAAATCTTTCACTAAATGTAAATTATATATATATATAGATAATGATAGCTGCCATCGTCGAATGTTCAGGAATGCAGGCAATGAGTTAGAAGGAAAATGATGTTTATTTAAGTCATTTTAAATAGGTGACAGAGCTTCACAACGGGCTCCAAATTCTGTGTGCTTGATTTTTTATCCTTGGGAAAGTAGTTAAAATCTTCTCAATCTGTCGTTTTGACAATCTATCATTGTCATTTAAGTCTCATGGAAAAAGGGAAGCATTAATATAATTATAATTGATCTATTAAATAAACCGAGGGAAAAGGTCTTTCTCACGAGTTAGTTAGAGAGAAAACTATAAAGTGTTAATTAATGCATAATTTGAATCCAAAAACAGATTAAAAGACAGGATGGGAATTTTAAAGAGTAAGAAAGCGCGTTTAGTTCAGTATAACTTAAGAAAATATTTAGATCTAGGAATAACAGAAAAAGATTAGTTGAAGCTTTTTATGTTACACTCCCCTCCCTGAAAAATTTAAATGACCAGCAAAAAAATTTACAAAATTATTAGTTATTTGCAATACTTTCCCTATGACAGAAGCACAATTAAAATGAAAAGAATAAAATTTGTAATCTTAGCATACAATCAATAGATAAAAATAATATGAATTAAAAAAACTACAGTTATGCAAACAAGATAAAAATTTAACACAATATTACTAATTTAACACACAATTAGCTGTTTGCAGACCTACCTTACACTCAAATAATGTTAAAAAACTAATTGTTTTTCGAACTCTTTGTCAGTTTAGTTCAATAAAGTTATGTTCAAATTTCTTGATGAAAATTCTTCACCCATAAATAGTATTCTTCTTCCATATAACTTTCAGTTTTTTCATTTAAAATTGTACATTTCCACATACATTTTAAGAATGCAAATATTCAAAGATATGATACTTTTATGCATCGTATATGAAAATACAAGGACTTCAGTATTGCTTACTTTGTTCGAGAAGAAAAAAAACCAGAGCGGTCGTTATTCTAAAAATTAAGACTTCAATATTTTGTTTACTAAAAAATGACACTATGAGCATTTACGCGACCCTTTGTTATGTATAATGTTTTTATACTTGTTCATTTCGACGAAAAAATAGGTTAAAAATGGTATTTTGAAAAAGCCTGTAGCTTTAGGACCTAAAATAATTTCAGGTTTGAAATCCCCACATCCGAAGACTAAATGTTTGCATAAATAATGTTATCATATAATGTTATCATCTATTTTATCATTAATAATTATTAGCAATTTTATGTATTAGATACATTTTATAATGATATTTTAATATGAACAAATTTTACTTGAAATAAAGTAAATGCTATACTATTTCTAACATAACTTATAATCAAAATAACCTCATTGAAAAACAATTTGTTGACTAAATTTTCTCACATTGTATATGTTACCGGCAAAATATGTAATGTCGGCATTGCATAGAATGCCTAGGCATTGTATAGAATGCCGGATGTTTTTAGGCAATGTGAGAAGTATTACATACTTTCCCTAGGCATTCTATAGAATGCCAAATGCTATTTAGGCAAAGTATGAAATAAACGTCCTGATGAGGTTATTATGTAAATGATGTGCATGTTCCTGTGAATGACCGAAATCGGTGGTTGTTGACTTTCACCGGTAAATGTAGACAATTACATAGTCGCTTTGGTGAATGTCCGAAATATTTATTACATCCGATTTGATATTAATTTATTCGTGGATATAATTACATTTATTCGATATTTTAATACTTACTGACGATAGATTAGAAGAAACATCTGTGTTTGGAGTATCGGGCAAATGTATACCGGGCAATGGCACTTGACCTTTAAAAAAAACATCAGTGTAGGGTATACCGGCAATGCCACTTAACTAGACCTAGCATGACTAGACCTTTGATAAATGTCCGAAATATATACTAGGTCTGGTGCCACTGCCCGTTACACATTTGCCTGGTATACCCTACAATAATGTTTTTTTAAGGTCAAGTGACATTGCCCGGTATACACTACACTGATGATTTTTTAAGGTTCAGTGCCACTGCCCGGTATAGATTTTCCCGGTATACCCTACGCTGATGTTTTTTTAAGGTCAAGTGCCACTGCCCGGTATACCCTACACTGATGTTTTTTAAGGTTAAGTGCCACTGCCCGGTATACATTTGCCCGGTATACCCTACACTGATGTTTTTTTAAGGTTAAGTGCCACTGCCCGGTATACATTTGCCCGGTATACCCTACACTGATGTTTTTTTAAGGTCAGGTGCCATTGCCCGGTATATATTTGCCCGATACTTCAAACACTGATGTTTCTTCTAATCTATCGTCTGTAAGTATTAAAATATCGAATAAATGTAATTATATCCACGAATAAATTAATATCAAATCGGATGACGTTTTGAATATGTCATTTTTAAATGAAATTTTGAGGAATCGGAGATGTATTTTAGACCTTGCCGGTTTCTCATTTGGCATTCTATGGAATGGCTAGGCAATGTGTGAAATAAAAATCATTTCATACTTTGCCTCCTAATTTTTGGCATTCTATACAATGCCGGATTTCATACTTTGCCGGTAACATATATATACCGATATTACGGAACATATACCGATTGTACAAGAACTGTAATCGGTATATGTCGATAAGCATTTCATTTATTTCTCTCTTAAAGTGAGTTAAGCAATTGGTTATTACATTTAAATAATTAAGTGTAATGAATATTGAACATCATTTCTGAAACTTATCGGAGTTAAATGTACTATAAAACTGTACTGTAAATATAAAACTTCACAGACATTTTTATCTGCATAAAAAATGGAATATTAACTTGAATATGCGATTTATATACATGGTTATTTAAAGAATTATAATATGACAATGCAATATTTATGTCCCAAAATATTTAATTTACCACATTATTCTTCATTAATTTTTTAAAAAATAAATAAATAAAAAATAGTTTATAAAAAAGAAAGAAAAAGTTTTGAAATTTTTATTGTATAATAAAGAATAATAAATTCAAATGTGCAGTTCTCACATTTGTTATTCTAAAAATTTGAAAAATAAATATAATAATAGTTTAAATATGCATCCTTAATTTTGTAAATTCATATTGCAAACCGTTTTTATGCTATCAACGTGTTGCTTTAGCAAACTTTCCACTTTATGGTTTCTCTCAGCTAGGCATAATGATTTAGTAATAAACCATTTCAATGATTAACCCTTTGAAGTCAAATGGCAGTTCTAAGACACCAATTATCAAAAAAACGACCATTTAAGTTTACTAAAAATCTTCAAAGTACAACTAGGCAAGATTATTTTTTTCTTCCTTCAAACCATGAGTGTACTTCCCGAAATCCTACAAAAATTTCAAAAAATGTCCTGTAAAAGTTTTAGGTGTATAGTTTCCACTATTTTTGGTGTAGAGGTAAAATTAATACATTTTCAAATGCAGAACTGCAGTTGTCAGGGAAAAAATTATATACAATTGACAAAATGACAATTATATAAAAGAATTCATAAAAGTTTACGTTGAATTCATAGAGTTTTTCATTTTCTCCGAGCTCTGAGGATCGAACTCGGTATCTTTGTCTCTCCAGGACGACGACACTAACGTATCGGCTACGCTGACATACGTCAATATTACTAAAATTGCGATTGATTTTTAAACCATATGTTTTATTCAATGAGGTCATTAAATTGATTCTAATGTGATGTCTGTAAACATGCAAACAAAAATTAATAAATCAATAAATAAAACTATAAAAGTGAAAAAGTAAATAAAAATGTGACTACATGCTTTGTAAAAATATTAGCTTACCACAGCACAAATTGTGGAATCTACACACTAAAATTTATTAAAGTGTGTACCTTGTAAACACTTGTCCTAGTTTCTTTTTATTGCAAAATAAACACGTGTTTTCTGATAACTTAAGAAATACTAATTCGATGAGGTGTACTTTGAGGTGTACAATGTACTTTCTTAGCTGAAAAAATCAAAAATAATTAATTATTTCAAATCCTGCAATAAATGTTGTTTTTTTTTTGACAAACAGAGCTGTAAGCTAATAAAGACCTCTAGTATTATCGTTTAAATATGTATAAAAAACAGAATTGTCTACACTCTAATTTATAAAAATGGCTAATACTAAACCAATGATAAAAATAAATTTTTTCTAGTGTTTCTAGAATTATTTAATAGAAATTCTTGTACGATTTTTTTAGGAGCGCGGGCTAAAATTTCCCCTAGCAGCGCTCATCTAAATTTGAAAATGATAGCGAAAACGGTTCTTTAGTTATGATAGAAACGCACACATAAAAATTCTTCATTTTCCTATTATAGATTTCTATTCAAAATATCTTATGCCATATAGTAACAATACATGAGTTTAGTTAATAGTAACAATATATGAGTTTAGTGTAAAAGAGGACAATAATAAAAAATTATTTTCAATGTGCACTTACGTTTCTATTTAACAATCAATTTATTTTTAAGTGTGCACAGTGCATTCACATATTTTTAAAATGAAAAAAATAGAGATTCTACGCATTTGCGTATGACTCAATTGGATAACTTCGAAGAATACACCATATTTTCTTACACTTAAAACAAACACATATGAATGCAGATAAATATTTTAAAAACAGTTACGGAAAAAAGAGGATAACCTTGTTAACATAATAAAAAATTATAATATTAAATATGCAGCTGTCATCGTATTTTTCGGTAAAATAAATATAGGATAATTTTAATCTAAACATATTTTCTTCATTTTCACGACTCTTCTCAAATAAATGTTTGAAGACATAAAGGAAAAAATATAAATAAATTCTGTAGGTGAATCCTAGCATTTTTAACCTTTGTAAAAATCCCGCTTAGTTTATCTTTGCGACATAAATCAACTAAGTTCCGCATGAAAATGACTTATTCCGACATGCTGTTTGGCTCAGTGGGCATTTTTCAACGTCGGAAGAGACATTATTTGGCCTAAGATTTGATGAAGTACCGCCAAAGAAAAGTAAGTCTCCTTCGTGATTCGATTATGCTTGGAAGATAAATGGAAATAGACTTTTCCGATTTTCGATGAGAAATGAAGTGTTCAAATATTGAATCTATTTTCGCGAATTTCAGGCAAATATATAAGATAAACTCTGAAATAGACATGTAAAAATAGACTTTTAATTCAAGGTTATTTTTATAGCTTTTCTTCAGGCAAGTTCAGTGAATTAATAACAAATTGGTATAACTATGTTACATCGAGAATAAATTTTATGTAGCATCATCTTTTTGATCATTTTAGAAAGTTGAAGACAAAATAAATTCTAAACTAGACATTCAAAATTAGCTTTTTCAAAATCCTGTGTATTTCGAATGGCATTATTTTCATGTAAGTTCTGTGGATTACATAAATGATTGATAAAATATGTCATAAAAAGAATCAATGGTACAATCAATGTCCTGTGCATAATTGAATCAGTTTTAGTGTCAGTTCAGTTTTGCCACCATTTTTGATGGTGAGATGAGCTAAATATGTTCTTTAGGACAGAACTGTAGTTAACGTGTTAAAAATTATAAAAACCTGACGAAATAGCAATTGTTTGAAAGAATTAGTTCGAATATATACTAAAAATGTGCTTGTTTTTTAAACGAAATGTTTTTGTCTAAGTCTATAACACTACTATAACAGCAAAAAAGCAAGTAATAATGACAAATATACAATAGCAATTAAACTACAATAGTATAACAATGAAAACTGTGATTACATGTACTGTAATACAAATTAGTATACCTCAAGTCCAAAATGGTGGCAATTTTTACAGAGTGCCTCAGTATTGTATTTTGTGTATTGTTAGACAAACTCTAAAATAGACAGATAAAAATAGTCTTTTAAGCAAGAGTTATTTTCAAAAGAATATTTTTTCATGTATGTTCCTAGAAATACATATTTAGTTAAGAAATTTTTATTTCATTAGGAACCAACGTCTGACATCTGCTTTTTTATTTATTTATTGTAGCTGAACATGTAAAATAATCTCTATTATAGGCATTTAAAAATTATAACTTAAAATCAACGTATTGGAAAAGGAAATTTTCCATGCGTATTCTAAAAATTACAGAATTAATTAGTAAAACTATAAAACATCTACAGAATATGCAACTAAATATAACGGAATATAGGTACAGAACTACAGAATAAATTATACTGTATAAGAATTACTAAGAATTACAGAATTAATTAGCACAGCATCAATTTTACTTTGAATACCATTTTTGTGTATTCAAAGTAAATTTCTAAGATAAACTCTGCAATGCATAGATAGAAAAAAAATCGACTTTTAAATCAAGTGTATTTCAAATCGAAATGTTTTATTTTCATGCGTATCTGAGAAATACGCAATAAATGTACTTAAAATATACGCAATAAATAACACTTTGTAAGTTCATATACCGATGTAATCACAAATCTATGTTTGAGTATTTCTGTAAAATGCATGAGATAAACTCTTTAATAGATGCCTATAAGCTGACAGATTTGAAAATAAGAGTTATTTTCTAAGGACTACCTAATTTCCTGTGTTTTCCAAAAATTGCTCAGTTAATTCAGTTACTTTAAAATTTATGTAAGTTTTAAAATAATCGTTATAGTTTTCATCAGTCTATTTTTACAAGGCATACCTTAAAATTTTTCACGAGTCTTTTAATAATTCAACAAATAAATAACAGAACATAAAATATTCGTTAACAAACTATTTTACTGTAATTTACAATAAAATTAACAACTTAAGACGATACAAATTTTAATTTACCTACCCAAAAATTCCAATTTAGGATTAAAAAGTTTTTTTTCTGTTAAACAATTAATACTGGCGGATAAAACTTTTTTGCTCAACTTGAAAAGCCTTAAAAGGAACTTTTACACTAAAAACATTGCAAATTTTATTTTTCGATTCTTGAAAATACTTTTTCAACTGAAAAAATACTCATAGTATTTAAAAATTTAAGTAATATATCAAAATCTTGGAAATTAATATTTTTTTTATTTTTACATAACGTTTTTGAGAAACATTTTTAACATAATAAATTTGGCTAAGCATTAAATTAAACAAAACTTTAAAGAAATGAAAAACCTATTATCCCAATAGTTATGAATAACTGTTAGGAACTCATAGCAGTTATAAAAATAGAGTCTTCTTTGCTTAAAGATGTTATTTCATATTAAAAAATAACCTTCAACGAACAATTCTTCTTAAAACTGTGTTAAGAAAGGTTAAAGGCTGTTGTTTTAAATCACGTTAATCTCAACCCTTTTAAACTTGTTTTCGTTTTATTTCGAATTCTTTTAATCAGTGTTCTTTTATAATCTATTTACATTTTATTTCAAATCCTTTTAATCTCTATTCATTTAAAATTTGTTTACATTTTTCTCTCAAATCATATCAGTCATCAAATCATATTTCCCTTTAAACATGATTTTAAATAAGATATCAAAGTGGTTTCCAGCTGTCGGCCCGAGGGCCGCATCCGGCCCGCGAACTAAACTATATTAGTTGTCATTTTTTTTGCAGACAATTTTAGTAAAAAGTCTCTATGGGTTTAAAATACTTTTCTCGTTAATAAAAACCTAATTCTTTCGTTTCTGTGAAATTTAACGTACCAAAAGTGCAAAAAAAAATTTTTTCTCAGGTTTTGCATCTAAGAAAATATTTATTCAAATACAAAAACAATCGTGTATGTTACTCTTTTTTATTTCATTTTTTTGTATTTTGTCAATATATATTGTGTGTATCAGAAATTTTCTCGAAGAAATACTCCGATTTAACTTTTTGAAACCACTCACTTTGGACGAAAATATTTACACACACATTTGTAAATTTTAAAATTAAAATGTAAATATCTATTTTCCGGTGGTTGCAGCAGACAAACCTCAATTTTCTCATCGAACAGTTTGTGTACTACTATGTAAATTTTAATGCCAACCTTTTTAAAGTTTTATATCTTAACAATTAGATATCTATTGCACATTAATTGCTTAATACATAGGTGCGCATTAAAGTTATTGTAAGCCGAATTTTTTAATATGCAATTAAATATTTTTAAGGATCTACTTCTTACTTTAATTTGTAATTCAATACTTTTTTTTGTACAACCTGGTAAAAATCTGACCGCAATATTTAATGTTCCTTCAAACATAAAAGAGTCCTACATAAAATTTTGATAAAGTCGCGGCTCGCCATTTGATTTGTGTTTTTAATTGCGGCACCCGGCCTCATGTAAGTTGGAAACCCCTGAGAAATCATACTAGTACACCATAAAAATTTATGGGTCAAATTAGAGAACCGGCACTCGGGGCAACGGTACTTATTATTGTTGAATCCATTTTGACCGAAACATGTTGCGGAACAAGAAATCAGACAGACCGAGATATTTATAGTAATAATTACAGTAAAATCGCTGAATAACTCTAATTAAATAAATAATACTGTGAAAATTACGGTATAATATTTCCCGGTAAAAATAGACAAACACTGTAAAAAGAAAATTTTTTTCACTGTCCTTGATGGATATGATTTTTTTACTCTTGAGTATTTAAATACCTTACACAGTATTTACTCAAAATATTCCACTAAAACTTTAAGAAGCGATATAAAGGCCATTGTACTTTTAACTTAAAATACAGACAAGTGAAAAAGAAACTAAAACGAGACATACTTAAAGATTTGAAAACTGCTTTTGACATTTGTGATAAGGCTTTAAGATTTCAAGACTATTTCTTAAGATTAAAGTTTCTTTCAATATTTCTACACATATGAAGACATTTACTTTACTTTTTGTCATACGTAAAAATCTTATCAAAAGAATTGCCATTTCTTGGCGTCATCTCTTTATTTTTGTCATCTTTTGTCTCGCCAACATGTCAAACAAAAAATAACACGTACTTCTTTTTTTATGTTCAGTTTTTATTTACTTATTCATTTTTGGAAAAATATTCGACAACATGGCAGTTCCTATTTTTTTATTATTGTCTATTTTCTTATTGAACTAAACTATCATATCGTGGTAAATTAATATTTATGTATTATTTTAATGTTTGAATTCAAAATTTACTTTTATATTGTATAATTTTGCTCTTTAAATTTACAAATTTTTAATATTTTATTGTTGGATGTTTTATCACAATTTGTTTTATTTAATCGGAAGTAATTGAAATTATTTGAATCAACCAGTACCTCCGACATATAATTTATGTAATCAACTGTAAGCTACTGTTTTCTTCGAGTTTAATTGAATGAATTCTAGAGTAACTAGTTCATGAATAATTAACAATTTTTTTGCTTCTATGAATCATTTGCTATTATTTTTATTAGAATAATTACTACCATCATTTTTATTGAAATAGTTATGACGTTCTCTTAGGTTATTTTCTAGAAGGTTTTCTTAACGAAATTTCTGCTTTTTCGAAAAACGTTTATGTTTTAAGATATATGTTAAACTTATTTTGAGCTATTTGGCTCCAAGTATAATAATATGATCAAATAATTCATAAAGTTCCAAAAAATAACTGAAATACACTCACTAAAAACATAAAATATCACCTGTTTTTAAAACTGGCATTGTCTGCAAACTCAAGTTTTTTTGTCTGTTTTTTTTTGTTACAGTTATTTGGTCAATGTTTTGTTTCTGAATTTGTTTTTTTTTTAATTCAAATTATTTCCCCTTAAGCGCAAAATTACTCGACTTCTAATAAATTTATGACGTTAAAATTTTGAGAAAATTGTGATTGGTGCTGTACTAGACTAATAAATTTAAAAAAAAAATTATTTCGATAAAAACACAAATACTTAAATATTTTTTTAATTTAAAAATATATATTTTATTTTTCAGTTTTTTTTTTATTTTTTATCTGGAGTTTTTGAAAAAAAATATTTTTTACTGCCATTAAAAGGTTCTTTGAAATAAATAATATGATTTTTATTATTTATATCATGCGCACAAGATGTCGGATTATTTCTTTTTTCTTCAAATATGTTGAAGAAAAACTGTAATCGCATTTATTTGAAGTAGCTTTCTTCTAAGCTCCCATGCAATCAGAATGTTCTGATTGGACCTTGAGTTTAAGCCTAAAAAGGCTATAAATACAAGCTAATCCTTATATCAGATGTTCTTTTCTGTTAGTTTTATACTAGTGTACGTTTCGACTGTGTATAATGTACTAATAAATATGTCATTCGCCGATACACTGATCTCTTAATTCCATTTCAATAACAAAATATTAGCTCTGAAGAAAATTATATTTTAAAAGCTCTTTGTATTGTTTCAAAAACGTGTTTGCATATAGAGAGTGTCTTAGCTAATATTAAATTCCAGTAAAAAATCAAAAATCTTAAGTTGAATTTTAAATAAAGTATTGGAAATTTGGAAAAAAAATTTGACGCTTTCTCGATGAAACAAAACCAATCAGATCCCTTAACTTAATTTATTAGTTTGTATGAATCGAATATTGATATTCTTATTAAAAGAAGTCGGAAATATTTTTAAGAATGTTCACATTATTCTATGTCTATTTGTTTTTATGGTGATGGGAGAGTTATTTTATATTTTATTTTCTAACCGTCGTTGAACAGCCGACCCAATTGCTTTAGGTTTACGACTTCTAATGTTCAACTCCGTAGCCTTGTAATTTTGAACCAAATCCATAAGACAAGAGAGCTCTTGGATCAAGTATTAGGGGAAATTTTGCCTTCGTGGAGGACTTTTTTTATGGAACTAGCCCGCATTTGCGTTACATGGAGAGGAAGACTAAAAGAACCTCCCACGGTTGGCCTGACGGCAAAGGGACTCAAACCCAAGATCCATCTGCCACTGAGGATATTTTACGTCAACACTGTGTGGTCGGTGCAAGCCGGACGCAGATTCGTTTCGACCAGCAATCGAATTGGGGATTCGAACCCGGTTCACCTCATTCGATGGCGAAAGCTCTATCCCCTGAGCCATCGCGGCTCTGTTCGGAAGGTTAGTAAGTTTCTGGTGTTACTTAGGGGGAAATAATGTTTTCTTTTTCTTTTAGCTGATATATATCGCAAACCTATATTATTAAGGTTATCGCAAGATACTTTACTTCAAATTTTTCTATGCTTAAGGGATGAATAAAAAAATCAAAAGGAGAAATTAATAAATAAATTAAATTTTCATTCCTAAGAAACAAAAATTCAGATTTTTTTCTTATCCTTCACGGATATTAAATTTAAAACTCATTTACGACCCCTCACCCTACATTAATAGGAGTTTAGTTTATTTTGTCATAGAATTAAAAGAAATTAATTGAATTTTATATTAAAGTTTCTGTATAAAGTAATAAAATATACTATTAAGTAATACAGTTCCAAAAAAAATCAAAACGACTTAGTATGTTTAGATTTTAAATGTAGGCGTGTTTTTTTAACTCAAACTCCAAAATACTTTTTTAATTTGAGTAGAAACAAAATGCTTATCATCATAAAGGTCATTTTTAAATAATCAGTAAGCTTGACATTTCAAAAATACACTTTAGCTAGTTAAAATTTCTTGATAACATAAGATTGTCAGTTCTGAAAAATTTCTGGAAATGAATCGAGATAAATTTGAACCATTCATCTCATGAAACGGTCAATTCAAAACCCTGTTTTCTTCTCAAAACAATTATTTTCTTATAAGTTATTTGTTAGATTTTGGACTTCGCTAACTATTTGATTTTTTAATTCAAATATTTTACTTATATTTATCATGGGTACGTTTGATACATTTTTAAAAAATGAATATAGTATGTCACAAGCAGAATTGCACAACTCTCTGCACGTCAATAATAAAGGTGAAAATTAACGAATTTAGTAAGGAAGCTACTCAAGCGTCACTAGCCAATTGAACTAAATTTGTAAGTGCAAAAGTACTTTGAAGTAAGAAATTAATATGTTAAAAGAAAATGCTAGTTTTTTTTTCACAAATAAAACTTTTCAAAATTATATAATTTAACAAAGAAATTGGAAAATAACAATCAATTTTTTACTAAGTGAAAAATAAAAATGCATTTTGTATTAAATATATTTAAAGCTGTGTAATCAAGGCTAAAGAATTATCTTTTCGAACGAAACCATAAGCTTTTTTTATCTTCCTAACAAATTAGCTTTTTATATTTTCCTAACAATTAAAATAGTAATTGGTAACTGCACAGAGGAGAAAAATCGGGTAAAATTACCGCACTGTATAATAACATTTCTGGTAAAAATAATAATAATAAAACTAAATTAATAAAACAAAAATATGGAATATTTAATAAGGAAATAGGGAATTTCCGTTCATATGGTAATGGTTCGTCGAAAATTCTGGATTTTGGAATTATAGGTCTTATTACCACACGTTTACCAGAGAAATAGAAAACTGAAAAGTAAATATTAACGAAAAAAATTTTTTCTTGCCATGATCAAAGGTACAAGAATAAAATTACCAAATTTTACTTTATTTACCATGTTTTATCGCATATTATCAAGCAAATAGTTTGTCGTTAATTTTACCTATGTCATTACCAAGGCTTTTGCGAAACATTATTGAGCTTTTCAGAACACCTTAAATTTTACCATATCCTGGTAGTTTTTAACATACTTTTTTTCAGTGTAGATAACGACTAAGACAATTTCAATGTTTATATCTTTTCTGTAATTTTTTCATAGTGAAATCAAAATGCTCCCCAAAAGCATTTAAGAACGAGGATGAAAATAATAATTACTTTTTTCTACGAGTTCTGAAGATAAGTATCAAAGTATATAATTAACTTTGACAGGTATATTAAAATGCAACATTTTAAGACAATTTGTAAGGTAAGAACAGTATTTTATAAATAAAAACAAAACAATGATTTTAAAATGTCTTTTAATCATAGAAATAAAAAAAAGTAAGCGAGAGTTAAGGCATCCTTCGTTTTCACTAACTTTCGCTAGATGCTAAATGGAAACTAGCTGCTAAATAGGTGTTCTATTTTACATTAAAGAAAATACTGCATTGAGCACTTTAAAAATACTTAAAAGTAGACAAGGTTTACACTTCTAATTGTTTTCTTGCCTATATATTTGCATACACAATTTTATCTCAATTGGTGAAAGGAATTTTCCTTTTAACACGTCTACTTTTTCATGAAAGTGTAAAAATGCATAAAAGTTTCAAGTTAAGCATTTCTATTTAATATTTAACTAGATTTGAGATATTGCTCATAAATATGTTGTTTTTAAAGCGGTAAATGTGAAAAAATGAAAAAGAAAATGAGTAATTTTTATTCCATTGAATAAATTTTGCGAAATTTAAAAACTTTATACTAGAATTTAAAACTGTGATTTAAAAATTACTACCTTAATAATTTGTATGAAATGTTAAATTCTATTTTGTAATTTTGAAATTAATTAATTAATACTTAAAATTTTTTAAAAACTTATCTGATTTCATGGTGAAAAGCACTTAACTTTAATACGTATGCTTTAAAAAAAATAAAGTTTTAAAGTAATCACAGGAAACTTTTAAAACACATTAACCAATGCAATTTTCAAATAAATAAAAAAAGAGTTTCAGATTAATTCAATATACAAGGAGTTTGCAAAAGTTATCTTTTAATGTACTATCACTCAACATTTTTTTAAAAATATCCCTTCGTTTTAAAAATTTAGTTTCTAATAACTTCTTTTTTGGGATAAGGGAAGTTAAATATCAACCAATATCGGGAAAATTTCGAGTTTTTAAATTATTCAGAATAAGTAACATTTCTAAAACTACTGACGAGCACAGGAAATAAAACGTAAAATCTTACATAAGTATCGCAAACATAAGTATCGCAGATAAAAAAATTTTAAATTTCATTCAAAAATCAGAATTAAATTAATAATCGGGTTTCACACTTTTTATTCATGCATATTATTTTCAATTTTAGTTATTTTAGTAACCAACTATTGATTTAAAACTATTCTTAACAATTAATTAGGAAGTTAAGGACACAAACATCTTAAATATTATGAGCTACTTAAGGGACTAATGGAAACTAATCCAATTAATTACCTTATAAATGATAAAAAAAAAAGAAATTCACATTTTTTCCTTAATTAGAAGTCAAGGTATGATTTGGTTTTGTTTTTCCTCGCATCAGTCCTCAAGTGAAAAGGAAATTTTTTTAATTTTCCTTTTTCGAACATAATGTTTTCATGTGTTTACCAATTTTAAAACGATATATCTCAAAATCTATGAAAGATAACTGCAGACATTCGGACTATATGTATTTGTAATAGTTTTTGTTACATTTATCTTCTTGAAAGTTGCAAACAATTCCAGTTTTTCGTTATAAAGAAAGTGTTAAAAAAGAAAAAAAGAAAAAGCTGATAATATAATATTAGAAATCTATTGTTGATTAATTTCACTATTTTCTGTTGTTGATTAATTTCACAGTTTTTCCCAAATTAAACTTTTAGTGAAGAAAAATATTTCTTAAACTGTTTTTTTTTCTTCAACAATCATTTCTTTATGTGTTTTCCAACTTTAAAATGATCTATCTCAAAATCTACGAAAAATAACTGCAGTCATTTGCAATATATGTATTTGGGATATTTTCTTTAAGTTTGTTTTCAAGACATTTGTAAATAATTTCAAAGATTTTATTTTAAGAAAATGTTTAAAAAGAAAAAAGGAATAATCAGTAAAATTAGTTTTATAGAAATCGTTTGTCGATAAATTTTGGAAATGGTTTTGTTTTTCACCAATTCAAACTTCAACTGAAGGGGAAATATTTTAGATTCCTTTTCTAAAATCATTTTTTCATGTATTCTACTCAATTTCATGTATTCTACTTTTAAAAAAAATTATCTCTAAATCTATGACGATAACTCCATGCTTTTTCACTATATGTACTTCAGTTATTTCCCTTAAATTTGTCCTCAAGGAATTTGTAAAGAATTTTACTTAAAAAAAAATTTAAAAGAGAAAAAAAGAATTTTAGACTTTTTTTAAATTTTTGTTAAACATTAATAACAAAAATTCTGAATACAAAAAAAAAAGAATGCAAATTTTTATTTAAAATAAACGAAGCAATATTCTACCTTAGGCACAATTTTTTAGTTATATTAAAATCTAGGAACAATTTTAATAATTTAAAATTCCTAAATCTTTACAAATATATGGAAGAATATGGAGCATTTGATACGTTGTGTACTATCAGTATTTTCAAAATTATGTCCCCGGTTCCCTTACTGTTCAAATTCTAAAAATTCTCTTCAAATTCTAAATACTTCTCAGAAAAAAACAAAATAAGCAAAAATATAAATCTGACAAACTCATAAATAAAGATAAGTAATAAAAGAAAATACTTTATCAATAAACTCCATTTAAATTCCATTATGTTTATAGCAATAAAAAGATAAGAATATAAAACTCGTCTCTATGCTGCTGAATGGATCATGATGTTAAATAAATCTAAATGGATGATATTATCTCCATTCCAAAGATAAAACTCATATAATATTTGCATATAACATTTTAAAATCTCTTTCACCGGATACGTTTTGATTTGATATCTGAAATTTAAGCATCCTTTTCGTATATGGCACATTAGTTTAACGATCCTGAATGCAATAATCTCTATATCTTTATAATGAAATCCAAAATGAAACTACTTAAAGCAAAATTGTGTTTTTAAATATTTATAGTGTTTTATTTAATCTGTGATTATGTTATGCGGGTTCCATTAGCTCATTTTTGTTTTGACATTATTTGACATTTTTATCAGGAAATTTTTAAATGGGTTTTTCTGTGACTAAGTTTAAAATAATATAAATAAATAAAATACAAAATAATTTTTATTAGTACTATTTACTGGAAATTTCACGCATTCTGATATAATAAGAATCTGTTTATATTCATCAATATCTGTTATTATTCATCAATAAATTGTAAAAATGAAGTTTTAGAAATGGTGAAAATTCGATAAGTTTAAGGTTCTGGATTGCGTGGTACTTATCGATTATGGGGACCATGAGGTATCACCACGAATTTAGATCCTTTTAACAAATGAGTAAGAATTTAAATATCACTATCTATTGTAAAAAAAGATGGACATTTAATAATATATCACGATAAATTGTTTACTTGTCAAACTAATTTAAATTATTTCAAAATTGTTTTTACTCGAATAAAACTTATCAAAGCTCGCAATAATTCAATAATTATTGCGAGCCCTTAGAGTTTTAAATAGCTTACTGAGTATTTCAAGAAACGAATACTCACGGTGGAACAAGGCCCAGTATCGAATTTCCCGTGCAAACTCTTAAGGAGTACCAATTAACATTTATTAATAGCAAGCATTTGCACCTCAACGTACGACGAGGGTGTAACGTCTTCGAAACGCCAACGCAGACGGAAGGAACGGCGTACCAAAGAAGCCACGTGAAATAAGAGCTTTGAGAGCTCCTTCTTGTTATCCTTAAGTGTCATATTAGTTCAATTTTAACCAGCTATACAATTTAACTGTATTTAATGTCCATGAGCTACATGGAAAATGATAATGTTAAAGAGGAATTTCATAATTCAATCCAAGAATCTCAGCAGGAGTGGGCCTGAGAGAGAAACCAATCAGATTCGCAACGCATAATCAAGGTAAGACCTTGATTGTGGAGTCACAGCTGGTAACCATCGCTTTTGAATCAGCCGATGTTATCCCGCAATAAAATGAAATGTTGTCGTACACTAAAAGTCTCCAGCATGAAGCTGAACGAACCCTGGACGAAATTATCAAGACTAATAAAAAGTGAAATACTGAGGTGGCAAAAAAGGCCATGCATGTTGAGGTACCCAAGGCTGCAACCGAGCATCATGTTGTGGTAGTGAGATCCAGATCATGGTCGACACCGAGAAGATCATCAAGGACAGGATTAATCTGGCAGCACTCAGACTTGAATAGAAGAAAATTAAGAAAATCAGAAACTGTGGTGTACTGTTGCACGTTGAAAAAAAAGAGTGACATTGAGAAGTTTGTTCATAAATTCCAAGAAAAATTTCTCAGTAAAGATTATGTATGCGAAGAGTTGAAGAGAAAGAACCCAAGGATAATAATATTCGAGGTGGAAGTGCCCGCTACGAAGGAGAACCTAAAATCTTAACATAAAGGGAGAAACAAGTAACCAACTTAGACAGAATCCCATCTTAAAGAGAGGAGCAGTTTGAAGTGGCTTTCTCAATTAATAGTCGAAAAGGTAGTCACTGGGTCATCGAAACCGATCCAAAGAGCTTTGTAAGGATAATGAGGACAGGTTAATTAAGCCTTGTTTGGAAAGGTTTAAATGTAAAAGAATACATCCGACCGTTACGCTGTTAGATCTGCAATAGGTTAGGCCACAAACATTGCTCATTTGAAGAAATCTACGCAAACTGCGGTTCGATTTTTCATAAGAAAGTGTAAAAACAAGAGTTTCTGTGTCGACTGTAAAGATGCAAAGAATAATTATAGAATAGGGCACAATATAAATCACAGCGCAATACAAGCAAAATGTCTATCGAACCAATGAGCCAGGAAGAGGATTATATATATACTAGCTGACCCGGCAAACGATGTTTTGCCATATGAATTATTTCTAGAGTATGAAAATATATCTTATTTATTGTAAATGTGTGCGTATGTGGTATATGAGGGGAAGAGGCATGGAGCGCTGTGAACGATGACGGAATGTAAAAGTAACAATACACCAAATAATATTTTTTTTTAATTTATTGAAACTTTTTTTTATAAATTATATATACAAAGAATTCTGAAAATATTAGTCAACAATATTAATCTCTTAGTGCAATGGAGTGTACAATATTTTTTGTCATTCCATCTTTAGCTAACACAAATAAACTGGATGGTTTGCCCACTCGAGAGTATGCCACGTATCTGTGCGAAAAACATGGTGTGTTCAAATCTAAGACGCAAACAGACATTGTTTGGCCTTATCATTGCGAATGCCAATCTAATGTGGAACTGAATGCGTTTAAGTTGAATTGGCACATCTGTGGGGACATAATAGGGATTGGCACATAATAGGGATTCGTGGAAGTAATATACTTTCATCCCGGAATTTGTCCATTAAAATAATGACTTCGATGACGTTGTTCATTAATTTTTTAACGACTAATCGCGTGCCGTTGCACAGCCAAGATGGGTTCAAATTACGAAGCAAAATAACAGGAGATCCAACTTTGAGTACTAAATTATGCGGTGATATGCCAGGTAAATCCAATGAGTTTAAAAACTCTGTTGGAAAATTTGCAGCTTCAATGGGATCGCAAACTGCATCAACGGATTT
>NC_092206.1:80314526-80358172 GCF_043381705.1 Parasteatoda tepidariorum | reverse complement strand
TAGCGTAAGCGTGATCTACGGTGGCCTTTTTGGGCAATTTAAATGCTTAATAATTAAATTAATACATAGTTTGGGGAAAAACAATCTGAGTTTCGGATTCAGGAGAGAATGTTTTATAAGTTAGAATTGAAATTTTAAAAAAAAAATAATAAGAGATGCTGTAATTGTCCATTCAATTTTTTGCCTATTATTAAGTCAAAGAATAGTAAATATTTACTGAAATTTTTCTTTTACATGAAATTTTACTTGGACAAGCGAATTTTATAACTGCTTGCAAAAAATTTTCGATTTGCTTAAAAATTTATTGAGATATGGCGAATTGCGCAAAAAGTAAATTAAACATTAAGGAGTTCACTTTGGACCACTGACTAGACCAAACTATAGTGATACTATTTCCTAAATTGCATGTTCCTTCTATATTTTGGAGGTCAGAAAAAGGTACGTTTATTCAGCATTTTTGTGTCAGATTTTGTAACTTAAAATATCGTCGAATCAGCATATTTGAGGTCACCCCCTCAATTGAGTCCGAGTGTGTGAAGATCCCATCATTAGATCGAAATTTATTTTGGGTGGTCAGCTTTTAATTTTGTGTACTGTACATATACTATATTTATAATAATAACTTTTGTCTTTAGTTTTATTTAAAAGTCAATTCAGTATGTTTTTATTTCTGCGCTCCTCTCTGCAATGAGCAAACACAATTCCCAGAATTGAAATGAGCAAACACAAGTTCCAAAAATTCCCAGAATTGAAATGAGCAAACATAAGTCCCAAAAATTCCCAGAATTCCCACAATTGAAGAATAAAATCCACAATTTCATTGATAAAATTGAAAAAAGTGGTTGCGGAAAAAATTTTTAAGTTTTTCTTTATTCAAGGTAAGTACTTTACTGTACAACATAAAATCTACTTTTTGAGAGTTAATACTGTATAAATCCTCCAAAGAATTTAGTGGAAATGATTATAAATGCTGTAAATTGGTGTCCCTATCAAGTAGAGCTATTTGAATATCACTACATTTTTGTCGCAAGAGGCCCAATGAAATCTAATTGTTTCTTCTTTTGGGCATTTCCCACTGATACTTATTCTTCTCCGTCCGAGTATTTCTTATTTAAATTTAAAAAAACAAAACAAAGATTATCACCGTATATAAATTGTTTTTCGTAAAATGCTTACCTAAATTTAAATGTTTCTTCTATTTTTGCAAAAGATGAATAGTTTCGGTAAATTATTTCTAAACTAATAAATCTGGTTTTCTGATTAAATCTTTTTCTTATCAATAATCAAATACGTTTTAACTCCGATTACTCAATGTGGCGAAATTAATATATTTTGAAATAAATACTTTCATAAATATATATATATTACCTCTATCTCTTTATTCTTAAGAAAACTTTTTACATTCTAATCGCATCGTATTGTTCACTTTTCCGTTCATCGGGCACGAAATTACTCCAAAAGCTACACAAAACAAATCAACTCACAACTTTTAGGGATGGCCTTTTATCACGAATCAGTCAAGGGAACTTTGCATTTTCAAAACACTCCATCCAAGTATCTCAAAAATGGAAACAAAGAAAACATTTTAAATTTTCTAAAAGCTCTTTTCTGAGGAAAGTTCAAAATTTGAAGCACTCTCAAACATACTCATGACAGATTGAATCAAATGCATATTTTTAGGCTTTTCAAATATAAGTTGTTTTAGAAGCTGGAAGTTGCATAATTCCAGTCAAACCAAAATGTACGATATTTAAACTATTCATTTAGTAGTTTTTCCGTCCACATGGTAACAGTTTACCTCAATTTCTGGTTTTTAAAATTGTAGTACTTATTACCATACATTTTGCAAAAAAGCAATGTATGATTAAATTACCAAATTTTACAGCATTCTTCAGATTTCATAACACATTATATAACAATAATCCTTTGCTAATTTTACCAAAATCACTAATAAAGCACCTCGATAAAAATTACGGTGCTTTTAAATATTCCCATAGAGCCAGAAAAAAGGAAAAATTTACGACACTCTTATTATTTTGACCATATTTGTTTCTTCAGTATATGAATGCATAATATATTATTATAATTCATGTTTACTATAGCATTTAATTTACTATAATACGTATATTAATAATATTGTTTGATAAATTTTCCATAACAAACTGACTAAAATGATTAAGAAAATTTCTTCAATAGTCTAAAAACCATATTTGATAAATCTTCGATTATATTCTAATATAAGTGTCTGCTAAATTTTTCTACTTTTGTCGTTTTCGTTAAACGGATGCAGTGTAAAAAATTTCGGATCAAATTACTATAGAATGTCCCGGCACTTTAAGTGTATCATCCGTAAAATCTAACTTACTGAAAAATCTATTTTTACCGTAAAATACAATTTTATCGGAAAATCCCTTTTAACCGTAAAATATTGTACCGTAGTTTTTACAGTAATATTTATACTGAAGTTATTTAGTGATTTTATAATTATCACTGCATTAATCACGATATATAACAAAATTATTACTGCAAAAATTATAATATATAACATTTTTCATTTCGATAACATGTTCTGGCAAAAATGGATCTTACTATAAAGAAGATCAGCATCCTGAATAACGGTATTTTTTACCGGAATTCGATACGGAATTTTTTACAGTGTATTCCTAAAAGTAATTAATCTTTAAAATGTGCAGTTCTAAATCAAATAATCTTCATGGTGTCTGCCAGCATCAAGACAACCGATTTCATTAAAAACATCAATTTTCCGTTCCTTACATTTTTTAAAGAATACTCTTAGGGTTCACTTTAATATTTTTGATAATTAGGAGCAGAGTCATAACTGTCTTAGAAACCGTAAGTGTTATTGTGAAGCGTCGGAAGAGCACTAAAATTTCAAAACAGAAAGTGAACAAAGTAATTATAAACAATTAATTTCCTTTATTTCAAATGATTATGAACATGACTTAAGTTATTTAAATACCACGCCAAGAATGAAATCTGTAGTAAGCCTATGTCAATTTTAACAACTTATTTGACATTAGTAAAATATTTAATAATTTTGTTTCGAGTGTTAAAAAGTTACATATCTTATCTGTTTAACAAAATCATTATGAGTTCTAAAAAATAAGAATTTTTTCAAAAAATGAAATTTTGTTGATTATTACAATTACATTGTTATAAAATATAAGTTATGTCATAAAAATTACATTATTATGAAATATAAGTTATCACGTGAAATTATGGCATCGCAGACTATGCGGATGGCCATTATTGTAATTGGCTCTGATTGGTTGAACAACGAAGCTCCGTTGGTTGAACAAGTATAAATAACCGAAACACACTCAAAAACTCAAAATTCATAACAAAAAACTGTGGTGAGTAATTAATCAGTTAGCGTAAGCGTGATCATTCAAACTTTATGATTTAAGTGGAACAATTTTGCAACAAACTGGACGAAATGGTGTAAAAATAGCCTATATTGGTCAACAGATTGATTTCTATCGCTAAACCACTCCCTACACAAAGTACTGGGGTAATACTGCAATAATTGAAATCAGAATTTTTTTCTTTTCCTGCATACTCTTATAAGTTGATACGGTTTTGAATATTATTATTGAGTTCATAAAAGTAAAAAATCATATGAAAAAAAGAAAGAAGGAGACGTAAAACTTAGCATTAGATACGTTAGAGAAACTTAAATATTTTTTTTTTAGTTTCTCGGACAGATCATGAATGCATAATTGTAAAATTTTATTTCTTATATTTAAAAATAATAATATAACAGTAAATAAAGGATGGATCACTATCTACTCATTCATAAATAAATTAATAGTTTTTTTGAGGTAATCATTAATAGTTTTATTGTTCCTTTCCAAAATTAATTAATAAGTGTGAGTTTATAGGGAACACTTCATAAGAAATAATTGTGTCGGATAAAATTCAATGAACTATTAATGAAATAGGTTGTCACAGATTTTAGGAAAATTGTGTCATAATAGATATTGTATCTAAACATACAATATTAAGAAATTTGAAAACTCCAATTCATAAAAAAATAACTGTGTTCAACTAACATTCAACACGCCGTTAATGAAATGGCTTGCCAAACACTCCATTTATGAAAAGTGCGTCACAATAGATATTGTATCTATACAATATTAAAAAATTTGAAGACTTCAATTCATAAAAAAATAATTGTGTTCAACTAAAATTCAACACGCCGTTAATGAAATGGGTTGCCAAACACTCCATTTATGAAAAGTGCGTCACAATAGATATTGTATCTATACAATATTAAAAAATTTGAAGACTCCAATTCATAAAAAAATAATTATGTGCAGATAAAATTCAATCCGCCTTTAATAAACTGGGTTGTCAAAGACTCCATTTATGAAAAGTGCGTCACAATAGATATTGTATCCAAACATACAATCAAAGAACTTGAAGACTCCAATTCATAAAAAAATAATTGTGTCAGATAAAATTCAATACGCCTTTAAATAAGCTGGTTAGAACAAACTCCGGTTGGGAAAAATGGGCCACTATTTACATGTTTTCCAAACACACAATGTTAAAATGTTCTGGAACTCTCGGTCGAGTCTATTTTTTCATTAAGAAAATCTTTGCTAAGCTAAAAATAAAATTTAAAATATCTGGCAAAGTTGCCTTGAAACGCGATAGCATCTTTACTTTTTTCCTAAATTACACCTAATCTAATCAAAATGTCCAATCAGAATCAGTCATACAAAATTCATAAGGTTCTCTCAATTACTGATATATCTGAATTTAAAAAGTCAAAGTTTAACCTATTACAACCAAAATTTAGAAACTATCTTTTTGAAACAATGAATACTTTTAAAATACCTTCAAAACTCATTAAATTGACGAAACTTACATTGAAAGATGTAAAGTGTAAGATTAAGTTTCTGGGGTCTCTGTCAGAAATTCTTAACACGTTTGCAGGTGTTCGACATGGAGATTCTCTCTTGTCTTCTTTTTAGTATTGCACTTGAAGGAGTTATTCGTGATTCAAACATCAATACCAGTGGTCACATTTTTACTAGATCAGTTCAACTACTTGCATATACTGATGATGTCGATATAATTGCTCGTTCCCTTCCTGCCCTGAAAGAGGCGCTTCTTGCCCTTGAGGTGGCTGCAAGACAAATGGGCTTAGTCATAAATGTAGAGAAAACAAAATATATGTTTTTCTCAAGAAAAAGAGTCCCAGACCCCTATCTTGAAATAAATTCTTATACATTTGAAACAGTAAAGAGTTTTACTTATTTAGGATCAATTATTACCATTGACAACAGAATTATTCCTGAAATAAAAAACCGACTCTATCAGGCAAATAGAGAATGGGTCAAAATCATTTAAGAAAATAGATTTTTGGAAAAATCAAAGTTAACATATCTGCCGATATTGCACCGGATTCAAGTAGTATGACTTAGTTTCAGTGGCAGAATGACTTAGTTCAAGTAGTATGTCTTAGTTCAAAATTTTAGTTTTTATTACCACACATTTAATAAAAACTATAAAATTGAAATGAGAATGTGACAGAATAAATGGTTGTTATGCCATGCTAGGAGCATGATGAAATTACCAAATTTGATCACTTGGATCAATTTGATTATGAGACTATGTTTTATTGCTTATTTTATCAATACTATTACCAAAGCGCTTCGGTAATAACTACCGAGATTTTGATGTTCCCATAGAGCCAGAAATAAGACAATTTTAGCCATATTCTGGTATTTTTAACCATATTTTTCTTCTCAGTGCAGTATTCCAGAAATTAAAATCTCAGACAAATTAGTCTAGAATTACGATAAATTTATTATATTCCTAAGTTTCAACAAATCTAAGCAACACAAAAATTTCGCATTTTTCTAATGATGAAACTAATAATTTGAAATTTTCTACTAATCATAAACAGAGTCATTATTTTATTTTTAACTGAAATTCGTTTAACCAATATAAAAAATTATTTACATTTCAAAGTACAGTTCCCTCAATTAATTTCGAATATATATAGTCATTTACTATTAGTTCAAACTATAGTATTTTTTTTATTTGATGCATGGTTATAATCTATTCATAGTTAAACAACCATCCAATCACATGCAACATTGTGATTATCTGCTTGAGAGAAAAATTGTTTAACGAAGGAGCTAATTTGTAACCTTAAGTACATTTCTTTGGGAAAGTTTAAGGATTCAACATTTGCTTTTCTCATTATCAGAGCATTTGCTATTTCCTTCATAGGACTACAACTATTCCCATAGTTAAATATTGTTCTTTGAATGAAATAAATTCTTTCTGCACCTAAGACTTGCTTTGTTAGGACAAATAAGAAAACAAAATATATCTCAAATTAATATTTTAATAATTCACTATAGATCATTATATTTTCCTTGGAAAAAAATCAAATGTATTATTTTTAAAATTTTACTTCGGTTAAATTAATAGTACTCCATTTAATAATGACAACAAAATAATTTCTGTTCTATAATTAACTAGTGATCAAAAATATATCTATGTACTTAACACGATCTTAACTTCATTTGTTCCTTTTTGATTGACATAATTATTACCTTAACATCATTAGTTCCTTTATTTTTCTCTTTAGTTCCAGTTCTTTACTAATAAAAAAATAGTTTATAATATTAAAGATGCATTTAGTTTAAGTTTTAAAAGATCAATCATATTTATTATTATTATTATTATAATCATTAAGTACAAAGCATAAACTCGTTTTAATGTTTAGCGAGAGAAAAAAACATTTCTACACATTAAGAGTTAAATACTAACGTTTCTCGAACATTTTAAAGTATCCGTCAGGCTTCGAAGCTTTTATAACAAAAAAAAGGTTTAATAAAAATTTTAATTTTATTTTTGTCTAGCTAGGGCTCAACTCCTTGTACCGACGGTTACCTTCTTTCGTCTCTTTATTTTCGATTGTCTAGTCTTCATATTTCATGTCATTCTAGTTAATAATGATCCACTATCTAGTTAATAATTACCCGTTGCAATGAGGTTTCTAGTTGAGGAAATATTTTCGTCATATACTTAAAAGTTCGCATTTCCTCACAAATCCCGTGATTTTGTGACGAAATGGTTATCAAAATTAATGAAATGCAGCTCAAGAATTTCAAAACTGAGAGTTCCATTTCTGAGAGTGTGATTTAAAATTTTTCAAAGCTTTATAAAATATCTCTGAAAATGTTGCAGGTGTCATAATAAATTTACGATTCTGCGCTTACTTGCTTTTTGCTGGTTTAGGCCTTAACTAAAAGTTTTCTTATATTTTTTAAGCATATTGAACATTAACCAAACGTTATATACTAATGACATTTCTAATATTTGTGCTATGAATTTTACAGATTAAAGTCATTATTTTTGCAATTTAATGATGAAGTAGAAACCTTTGTAAAACATTTCAATGTATATTTATACTTTCAAAATGTTGATATTATATACTTAATAGGTTTACAGATTTATTTGTGAATTTAGGAATAAACGGCATTACTTCGTCAGTTCTTCCTCTTAAACTCAGCCGGGGATGGAGAAAACAAATAAAATAAATTGGTCCCTAATAGTTTGGATATATTCGGGCAGAGTTTTGACATACCAATCGTATCTGGAGCACGAAGCATGAACTCAGTTAAAATCAAGCCAGTTCTCGGAACTATCTCCCACGGATATGAGAACGTATTATCTCTTCTGATCCGGAATCAAATGTTAGAGAATAATTAGATTACGTCAAACCTCACGATGATTGCATTCCACCTTTGTTCCTGTATCTACTGTCCGACAAAATCCCCTCCAATCCTATAGGCTACGGAAGAGTTCTTGTATAACTATTTTCAGGAGAAAGAATTGTGTCATCAAAATATTCATTCGGGAACAAACACAATATTGTTACATTTCAATTTGGGAAATGTTCGCACCAAATAACAATAAATAGAGATCGTCATGCAAAATATTATGCTAAAGTTGAAGGGTTATTTCTGAAGCTGCAGTATTTAAAAGAAAAAAAATTGTTATAAGGCTTGTAAGCAAACATTAAATATTTCTTTAAAAGAAATTTTGCGTTTAATGATGTTTGTTACTGATATTTAAATTTTTTCTGTGTAAAGTGTAGGAAAACAAGCTAAATGTTTCCTGCATGAAATAAAATAACTTCTACAGTTTGCAGAATTTATACAAGCAGCTGCTGAAGGACAGTTTGTAACTCAACAATTCGGAGATGAGTCTCATTTTATACAATAATAAAAAATTCAGTAAATAGTGGTAAATAATAGTGTAAGAATAGCGGTTCAATAAATAGTGTTTTCGTATTATTATTTCTTAATTTTCGAAAAATATAATTTTATATGTTATGTTTCGTGGGTTAACCTTCCATACTATGCTAAGTAATTAGAATACGTTTTGTTTTTACTACATTTTCAGAACAGAGAATGTCAAACAAGCTGAAAAATAACGTCAGAAACAAATCATCGTTTCTTTTTCTTTCACAAATTGCATTGTAAACTTTATCCTCATTTCGAAGCACAATAAATTCAATGACGTACAGTTATATGGTGAAAATAAAAAGAGTATAAATTTAAGTACGCAGTTGTATTGAAATTAAATTATCTTTTAATTTTTTCCTAGTTTGTTTGCAAATTGCAGGACACAATAAAAGGTCTTGTGATGAGTTTTGATCTTAACAACTTTTGACCTAGTGATCGGAATGCCACGTACTATGATGCAATCTTAATTCTTCGAGATGTTAACTTCAAATATGCTAATTATCTATTGCAGATGATATTTTAAATTAAGAAAGTTACGAAAACGCACTTTCTGACTAAACATACTTTTCCCTCTGGATTCATAATCTTTTAAATAGGAGGCATAGACGCAATCTGCAAATTGCTGGACACAATAAAAGATCTTGTGATGAGTTTTGATCTTAACAACTTTTGACCTAGTGATCGGAATGCCAAGTACAATGATGCAATCTTAATTGTTCGAGATGTTAACTTCAAATATGCTACTTATCTATTGCAGATGATATTTTAAGTTAAGAAAGTTACGAAAACGTACTTTCTCTGACTAAACATACTTTTCCCTCTGGATTCATAATATTTTAAATAGGAGGCATAGACGCAATCTAAAACATATTTCCCCAATAGTTTAGGTGAGAAAACGCTTAAAATTCCGGCTCCTCATTTTAACTCATTTTCTTACGTTTCCCGTCGATCACAAAAAGTAGTATTTTTTTCCTTATTTCTCACTAACTTCAAATGTTTGCCGTAAATTTTTTGGATAACTTTTATTTTCAATTGCATAGATTAAAATAGTGTAACTTAACAAGTGTAACTAATAATAAACTTAAAATTCAAAATTTTTTAACTTTTTTTTCTTTTTTTTAGCAATTAAAAAAATAATCATAAAAATTTGCTTTTAACAAGAATATTATGTAATTATCTTTAAATAAACTAGTTTTACGAGTAATTGCAAAAGGCTTGTGATTCGTTTAAAGAAAATAGGGGTTAAAGGAAAATGAAATTAACATAATGAAACCCAAACATTCAAACTCTTTCTTAATTGAGTTATTTAGAATGTATTTTTCCTATTTTTTTCCCTATTCTGCATATAATAAGAGTCAAAAATCCATAACCTTTAAAAAAAACATATGTCTCTTCAGAGAAAGTACGTTTTTTTTTATCTGAACTTGTAACTGAAAATAGCAACTGCACAAAGTAACTGGAATAATCCAGGTTAAACTTTAAAACTTTTGCCTCCTATATGTGAATATCAGATCATTGGATAAAAGGCTACTGAGATTTCCGTTTCTAATTTTGGGTACTATACAATTGTAAAATCATTTATTTCACAATCCCACAATACCAAAATTAATAATTGGAAAAAAACTAAATTAAACGTAATTTACCATGAAAAAACTAACCGTAAAATATACATAGATGAAACCTGAGAAGAAATATGTGAATGAACGAATTTTTTTTAATATAATAATAGCAAAAATCATGATTAATAGCATCAGAACAGCAATATGTATTTAATATTTTAATCCTTGTTTTTAAAATAATCTTATCTTATTTCCTATTTTTCTATTATGCTTTTCAAATTTATTCGGAAAGAAAGATTTAGATTCACACCATTTGACACCATTGACGTATGACATTTTCATTTCATATACTGCGTTTAATATATTGGATAAAATATGTTAAACCATTAAACATGTATAAATAGACGAACCTTGAAAAAATAATTAAGGACCTCCTGGCTTTATTTTCTCTGTTAAAGACGAGCAAAAAATCATTTTATGAACTGCCTACACACGGGATTTAAATTTTAATAAATGAAAAACTTCAAAATGCAGATGCATTGTTAATCCTATTATCTGAAGCTTTGTATAGTCAGACTTAACCTTTAAAATTACTATACTTTAAAGACAGTAAAGTAGTTTTTATAACTGAAGAAATATAAATATATGCAGCCTCAGATAGAGAAATAGTTTACATTAAGAGGATTATAAGCCACTTTTAAAGCATAAAGATCAACAAATAACTATAAACTTACGTATTATAAGATTTTAAACTTTTTTGAAAACATAAGTACATTCAAGGAATTTGTTTGATGCTTGAAGAAAACTAAGTCTATTTTTTTGCACTATCAAATCGCATAATAATTATGATTATATTATGATTATGATTATATTATGATTATTATTATAATACGATTATTATTATAATATTATTGTGATTATAATATGATTATGATTATAATTATATTATGATTATGATTATAATTATAATATGATTATGATTATATTATGATTATAATATGATCATGATTCTATTATGATTATATTATGTCATATGTATTGTTGTAATTAAACAGTATTTTGTAACTGTATGAATCATTTAGACTAACATTGCGAAATATATTATCTCAGAAAAAATTATGTAGTATAGTCCTTAGCGGCCAAAAACCTATATAAAAATAAGTGTGATTTATTTTTATATCTCATTTTACCCTCATCTTATTTATTGGATATCATGGAGATAGATGTATCTGTTAGAAACAGTCCCTTTTTAACTTTTTTCCCGAAATTGTAGAGCCTCAGCCTCCACACCATCTTGGCTGACAACTGGCGGTTGCTGAAGTTCTTAATTTTTAAGTCGAGTTAAATTAGGAGTCGCAGTTAGTGATTCAAATTCTCATTTTTTTTCTGCTACTGTGCTTTATATTTATTAATCAAACCTAATTTATCTTCAATTCTTAGTTTTATTTATTATTTAGAGTTTATACTTTCTAACTAAACTCCCGAAAAATTCAAATAGTTGAATGTATTGAGTTGTAGTTTTCTCGCACCTCAGTATCAAAATTTTAGAAAAATGCACAAAGCTTGTCAAAATAATCATTCCCAATCTATATTTTTATTTATAGTATTTGTCGGAAATGAATTGCAATGCATCTTGTAAATCGGGAATGTTATAAATGCGAATAACTCATAAAGAAGTCTGTGTCAAAAGCATCAACGTAAGTTTGATATCCGTAAAAAATAGAGAAGAGGTGATAAAATGATAAAAGAAAAAACTTTCCAGTTTCCAATCAAACTAGTTTTTCATGGTTCTAATTCCACCTTCTTAATGAGAGATTCATTAGATTTTGATAAGAAAAACTGCAGTTTTTCTCTCTCCTAAATATAAATAAACAAACTTTATAGTCATGCTTTTTTTAATTCATTTTTGACAGAAATTCTAAAAACATAAGCTAAGGGTGGTGATTAAAGAACATCGTCTATATACTCTAAATCCTAGCTATGGCTGGTTGATGTGAATTCCGCACGCGGTTCGCACTAACCACAATGCTGATGCGAAATATCTTCAATGGTAGACGGATCAAGGGTTAGAGTTCCCTTACAGTCAGGCTAACATTGAGAGGGTTCTGTGGTTTTCCTCTCAGTTCAACTCAAATGCTGGTTAATTCCCTCAAAAAGTCCTCCACAAGGCGAATTTCTCCCATTGCTAGATGCAGAAGTTCCCTGGTTTTCTGGGTTGGGTTCAAAATTACAATGCTACGTATTTGAACATAGGTAGTCATACACTCAAAAATAAGGTTGACTGTTCAACGGCGGTTATAAAATAAACTTATAAAATATATATTCTAAATCTGTAACATAGCGCCCAAATTTGATACTCAAAATTAATTTCAAATCAAAAAGCGATTAAAACGCAGTTATAGTTTTAGGATGCGCTATACAGCAGTGTCTTATTTTTTGTTCATAACAATGAAAAACTGATGTAAGAAATTAAATATTAATGCAATAACAATTAACTGCTTGTTCAAGTATAAGAGAAACGTTTCCCATCATAGTCTATTTTACATGCATCATTTGATTATGCTATACATTTTAAGTTAATAGATCATTTAAATTAGAAAGGATAATGATATCCTTAATTTATCAACCGTTAATAATAATGGGAATATCTTAATACAAATTTTGAATGTCAGGAATGCCTGCATAATAATCATTTCCTTTACATTGGATAAATGATTATTCACAAAGAGAATCGAATCATCCGCCGAACCAAGTCTTAGGTTATATAGCTTCAGGTTATTAATGATTAGAAGCATAATCCCAAAATCAGATAAACTTAGTTTAACGTTTAAGTCTGCGTAAATTTATTATACCTTTATTCTAGTAATTACATATTGTGTAATGAATTACTATTACTGATAAGGGGAGAGAGACAAAGAGAGATTTTAAATTTAAAAAACAATGAAAATAGTGAAATGATTTTCCTCTGTAACTTGTGTCAGAAGCTGTATATTTTAGAACTAACTCTGTCTCATTTTCTGTAGCACCATTCACATTTTTAATATTATTGTTCTTTAATACCTAAGCGAAATTCATACAGTTTCAGGAAGTACCTTAAGCGGATGTGAGTGCGCTGACAAAAAACTTCCTTCCTTCTGTAATTTATTTGCTCTTAAATCATTTATTTTTAGCATAATTTTTTTTTCAATTTTAAAATTCTAATTAATTAATTTCATGAGATAATATTATAATTCCTAAAGATACATTACATCTGGTTATTAAAGTTGCTACCACAGGAGTAAATGCAAATAGTAAAATGGCATCGATTGGATAAAAGTTTTATAATCGAGCGAGAAATTAATTAAGCTTATAGGAAATGAGAGCGAATAGATCCTGTATAGGGGAGTATAGAGGGGGTTTATAGATCCTCTATATATAAAGTCGGTTGTTCAACGACGGTTATGAAATAGAAAACATATTATAAACATTAATTAAGCATCATTGTCATCAGTAATAGTATGGCAATTTTTTGCGGTTTCTCTGAACGAATGGAGTAAAATATCCTGACTCCATTAATTTTGTTTCTTAGTACATTGCTTATTTCAATATTCAGATATTGCCTAAATTAATTAGGAATCATTGGCGTCAATAATAATATAGCGATCTCCTCTTCTTCCGTTTCTCCTTATCTCCTCTCCTTCCGTTTCTCCTCATCTCCTCTCCTTCCGTTTCTCCTTATCTCCTCTCCTTCCGTTTCTGCTTATCTCCTTTCCCTCCGTTTCTCCTTATCTCCTCTTCTTCCGTTTCTCCTTATCTCCTCTCCTTCCGTTTCTCTTTATCTCCTCTGCTTCCGTTTCTCCTTATCTCCTCTCCTTCCGTTTCTCCTTATCTCCTCTCCTTCCGTTTCTACTTATCTCCTTTCTTTCCGTTTCTCCTTATCTCTTCTCCTTCCGTTTCTCCTTATCTCATCTGCTTCCGTTTCTCTTTATCTCCTCTNTTTTGCATTAAACACATGTGTTTTCTATCTTGTTTAAATTTTGATACGTCCTACATTTTAATTATAAAAAAATTTTTGCGACTTAAATATAAATATTGTTTATTTCGACTCGTTAATGCTCACAAGCGTTTTGTTCTTAAAAAGATGAAATATTCTCGGAACTTTATATTGCTTCATAATAAAAAATATGTAACGATTTATTATAATAAATCGTTGCAATAATCGTTACATATAAGCATGTAACGATTTATAAATTTTTACTGTTATTACAAATTTGGTTCTTAAAACAAATAATAATGAAAAGCGAATAATAAAATATATTTCTGTTAGAAATATTTTTCCTTCGAAATAAGAATATGGATGCAGTAATGTGTGATTAGAAATATATATATATATATATATATAAAGAGAGAGAGAGCGAGATTAATATTGAAAGTTTATATTTAATATTAACATGTAAATAATTAAATATATTCATAATTACTTTTGTGAAAAAAAATTTCGCTTTCATTTCTTGCTCAAATCATGCTCAACGTAAAAAACGAAAAAAATTTTAAAAAATTGCGCGTGAAATTTCGGTTAGCTATGCTTAATATAAGTGTCAAATCTCATCAGGGGATTTCTGGATAAATTTCCTGAAGATATTACTTTTTGGATGGTTGTCTTAAAAATCTGACACATTATCTGGGAAATTCCCCTTCTTTTTATACAATCAAACCTTTTTCTGACAAGTCTAAGTTAAAACTTGTTTATCTAAGACATTCCAGTTTCTTTTCTGAAATGATTTTTTTAAAATGGTTTTCTTCATTTTAAATAAGGTTTTTCTAAAATGATCTGTCAAAGCTACATTTTAAAAGATATTTAGTTTTACTCTAGTGATAGTTCAAATCTTTATTTGAAAGTTAACTCCAGCTTTAACTGATTTCGCCTTTCGACAAACATGGCAATATGACACATAAAGAAATGATCATTGAGAAACCAAAATAAAATAAATTCCTAAAGCTTTTAATACCATCAAATAATTTAATGAAATACTAAGGAATACTATACCTTAATATTCACCTAATATAATTTTTAATAAAAATAATTACTTCCTAGTTAATATTACCTTAACTACCCTATGAAGCTTAGAAAAAAACATATTAACAATACCGATGTTACAAATTACTGATGTAAACATACCGAGGACTAAATTTTAAAAACATTTTAAGAAAACATCAGTAAAAGGAATTTCACGCAAGGCCATACGAGACAATGGCATTTTACCCATTAAAAAATAACACCTGTTACGGGAATACGATGCATTTACCACTTTTCTAAACCTGTAAACTAACAATCCATTCTCCATAGGGAGGCATCTTAGGACTAGCACTGTGTGTTTGTTGCTGCCTCTGGGTGGTGAGGAATAGAATCAATTTTGATATCATCAGACAAGGAAATATTAAAAAAAAATTCTTTTTATCGGTTCTTTATTGTTTTTATCTTATTTAAGATTTTTAAGTTACGTCTCCATCCTCGTTCCACTTACAAGGGTAAAGACTGAGGGGTCGAATTCGGTATCATGGTTGGGTAATTCTATATGTGACGGAATGACATTTTAACTTGCAAAATAATAAGCAATCGAAGTTTCGATGCATCTAGTTTCAAATAAACATAGTTTTTTTTCATGCAAATCATTATTATTAGCATAATCCGATTCATAAACTAAAAAAAAGGATCTTTTAATTTTTTAATTTTATGAACTTTTCATTTATGTGACGGAATGACATTTTGGCAACCAACTTTTGGCATGCTGCTTAGAGCTACCAGTTTCTGTGAATTTTGCAGCTATTACTTTTCTGAACTATTTTTTACTTTTAGTGTAATGAGTAAGCAATGTAAAATGTGAATTTGGAAAATTGACTCCTGGTTGCCTAGCAGTTATTTACATAAATTTGCTGTGACGGAATGACAAAATGTTTAATGGAAAAAAGTGTCATTTAAAAAATATGTAAGTGATAATGCAATAGATAAACAGGATTAATACGTATGTAACCAATAAACAGAATTAGTAAAATTTTTAACAATATGAAAATTAGGTTGTCTCTTAAGATATTTTATATCTAACTTGCCAATGACGCATCTATCTTTTTTCTCAAAAAATATATACATAAATTAATTTTCATCCCATCTTAGAACTTAATAACATCTAAATCATCTTTCTCTATCAAAATAATTTGCGCCACATAAGGATGTTCCTTCTTTTTTCCGCAATAAGGGACAATGATTAAAGAGCCGACCCCATACTCCTATGTTCTGTTTTCCATTTCCTCTTCAAAAAAATGGCTTTCTTTCAAATCATACACTTAATTTTGGTTATGGTTAAAATTAGAAAACATCCTAATTTCGATAATAACTTATGAACTCATAATTTAGACTCTTGACGATAACTCATAATTTTGATCTCAACTGTAATGTAGTGCACGTCTCTTGTCTTTGGAAATGCTGCTGTAACAAGTGACCAGCTGAACAAGAACAAAACTTCAATGATTTGTTGCTTCGACGTTATGAAATCATAAAATTCTTTTGCATATTAGATCTCGTTTTAAAGCAGCCAACATCTTGCTTGGCTTTTTAGAACAAAATCTCATTTACGTGGTATTTACGAATGCATGTGTTGTGAGTTATTTAGGAAATACACTTACCAAAAATGAAAATAAGAACAAAAATGAGATAAGATACACTTTTCATCATTATATGCTTCTTTAAACAAATGAAAAGCCTCTTTTAGTACCATAAGCATGTATCACTTCTGCACTCTTCGTTACTCTGTTGGAGTTTGTATGACTGAATCCCTCATACCTGGGGGCATGTAACTAACATCATCTTGGCAGTAAATTTTTTTAACCAAAATAAACAACTCATTGACACTATTTTTCTCTCTTAAACTAGTTTCTTTTGAGCTTGATGTCAATTACTTCTCACGTAAAGACTGAATTATTATTTTTTCCTTTACTGGTGATTTTGGAAATGAGTGTACAACTTTTTTCACGGCCTTAGCAAAACTCTGCCAGCATTTGTATGGGAAATTTAAATTATTTGTATGTGAAGAAGTTAGTAGAATTTGATTTTATCTTTGTTTACACAATCTCTGCACAACAGCGTTTGCACATCCAAATTTTTTAAGTTCAGCTTTTGTTATGGAAGCTTTCTCCTCTGCCTTTCTGTCTCCTTTTTTTTCTTTCATCATATCATGGAGATCTCGTTCCTTTTTCTACATTCTCTTTGTCTTTCAGCAGCTGTTTTAGCCATTAGGTTAATTGAAAAGGAAATAATTCTCTAATTTTTGAATAAGCTTTTCGTTCCATCGCAAAAAATTTGTCATTCCGTCACACTAACTATTGGAAATTAATAATCACGTGAATAAAATTTTATAATCTCTCATTGATTCTTATGCCACATCTGCTTTATATTCCAAAATATACACATTTTCACTTTGAAATGCAGTTGTTATTTAAAAAAAGTACTAAAACATATGACGGAATGACACAAAAAATGTTACTTTTATTTTATGTATGAAACTTAAATTAACTTAAAAACTACGTTTTAAATGCTTAAATATTGCACTATATGCATAATTTTATCAAAATATTGTAAAAGAAAGATGCATTTCTTTTATTTTATAAGTGTTTTTCAAGAAAACAATTTCAGCTCAAATGTGAACAATTCACCTGTCAGCTATATGATTACTTTAGAATGATGGCAGATTCAAAAAACTTAAAATTATCAAAAATAAAACAAGAATATATAAACTTTGACTATTTTTGAAAATATTTTTGAAATCAAACTATGCAATTCATAAAAAAAATTTTTTACTCAAAAGTTGACACTTTCATGGAATTGCTCGGTATCTTTCCTTTCAAAATATTCTTTAAGTGTCTCTTTTTTTTTTTTTTAGTATTTTAATCAAGTGCGTATTTTTGAGATATCTGATTGTTTTCTTGCTTTTTAGACACCCTATTAAAACAATTAAAAATTTATGTGTAGCAACCACTGTGATACCACCAATGGTAAATTTGGGGTAAGTTTAAAAGATGCATTATTTTGAAACTTCAAATCAAGATTATTTGTATCATACGCGTATCTAAAGACACAGTATTTTTGAACTTCAAATCAACATTATCTGTATCATTCACTATCCTTAAAGTATTTTAAAGCTTCTGATCAAGATTATCTGTAACATACGCATAGCCAAAGGCAAATAATTTCAAAACTTCAAATCAAGATTATCTGAATCCTTCGGTTAACCAAAGACACAGTAACTTCGAAGCAAGATTTTCTGTGTCACATAAGCGTGGGTGTATCTCTTTATGTCGCTATTTATCTTAATAACTATTAAGATCCAGCCCATTTCCATTATAATTAATTACTCATGAAAACTAATTATAAATGATTAAAGAATAATAAATATGAAACATTTTAGATAACGTGTTTAATTTATCAACTATAAAAATCGGCAAATAACTCATAGAAAATGACATGGTCTGCACAATTTAAAAAATTATGTATTGAGAATAACAATCATATTAAAAAAATTTCAGTGCTCAACAAAATATGTTTTCTAGCATAACTCAACTGAAAATTTTAATAAAATTTGAATTTAATATTTTTAAAAAAGATAAAAGATTCTAGTTCGTCAAAAACCTACATAAGGGTGAAAAAATAAAAGTATAAATTGATACAGAAAGGATGATTTTATTTTATAAGAATTCACCTTACATAAATAACCAAGAAACTGAAAGAATCGTTGATTTTTTTTACAAAGGCCAGTTCTACAAATGAAGAATTCTACATCAACAATTATCATCATACTTAGCAGAATTTACGAAATTAATCAGCAGTATTATTTTCACAATTTCTCATTCTTCAGCGACCCACAGTCAGAGAGAATTCGTCTAAAAATTAGATGTGTAAAAAACACGAAAATTGTATATATTAATTTTTAATAAAGTTCATAATAATTTAATAAAATTAATAAAAATTGTGCACTCAAAGTTATGTTGTCAAAATTGGCTATTAATTTTTATGAAATATATTTTTCTGCAATACATTATAATCCCCATAAATGCAGCCTATAAGCAAACAACAAAAATTTTCCAAAATTAGTGCATTTTAATTTCTTTATTTTTTTTTCTTCAAAACTGTGGTTAATATAAGAATATTAATTTAATTTTTCGAAAATCATTAATTTCTATAACAAATATATCAGAAGATCAACAAACAAGCTTTAATATAAAACTGTTACAGACAGTAATTTAGCTAATATTGTAATTAAGTTATTTTAATTTATAATTAAGTTATTTTTCTGTTTTAACTCTCGTTCACTTTTCAACCAGTAATTAAAATTTAAAAAAAAAATGGGATGAAAAATAGTTTGCAGATTGTGTGATAAACTTGGTAGGGATTATGGTTAAATTTTATCCAAGTAAGAAGTAAAATAAGAATAGCATTTATTTAGCATTATTATCATAGCATAGCCTAATAAAATATCAATAGCATGAGCATTTTTGAGCATTTTATCTGGATAAAAAAAGCATTTCATTTCCCCAAAAATCAATAAATCTTAAAGTAATAAGAAAATGATGCAAATTTTATTTATTTATATTTTAAGCTGCAAAATATTATTTATTAATTTATCATATTAATTTTTGCTTATAATATTAATTTTTGCTGTTAACCTTAAGCTTAATTCTCACGAAAAACGCGCACTTATAATCATTATTATTGTTTTACCGTTGCAAATGTCACTAAAAATCATAGTTAAAGTTTGAAAAAAAATCTGAAGACTGATCTATAACCTAGAGCTTTGTTTCTGAACAGCATGCACTATATGTTTAGGAAATATCGGTTGACGCGTGACAATGACGATTGGTAAGTTTGGTGATATGTGACACTTTGTGACTAAGGGTTAAGATTATTTAAAAAAAAAAGAGTATGAATTATTGAAAGAAGAATGACATCACTTATAACCAACCGTTTAGTTTAATTATTTAATGTTAGTTTGAATGAAAACATTGAAATATTTTTACAAATAAGAGAAATTAATCAGAAACAAGTTGTTTTTTTTGATACTCTATAATACTTTTTTCAATAATTATATAATAAAATTGTATGTTTCGTAATGATAAAATTGTAGCACAAAAATATTGTCTCCGTTCTCAATGAATATAAATAAGCAATAAAGCCTTATTTAAATAAGCAATAAAGTCTTATTATTTTTCTATAAATAATAAGACTTTATTGCTTATTTAATATACGAATTTATTTTTCTGATAAGCAGTACAATGTCAATATACCCGTTTTTTACATACTTTCTCCTTATATTTGTCTTTTTAAAACTGTTTTGTTTACAAAACAGTTTTTCACAATTTTTTACCTTAATCTTTAATCGATAAAAACTGTCTTTTCAAATTCTAGTTCTTGACACACAGTTTTTTTTAAAAGTACGATGAGCTTACATTATCTCTCAACTAATTTTACAATTATTTTCAATACTTTCTCTTACATTTCAGCTTTATGGTTTTGTACACCGTATAAATAAAACTCTATTCGACTTAATTGTGAAATTGATACAATATCGAAGCGAAATAATCGTTTTGCCGCTAGATTAAGAAACAAAAAATTTTAGTCAAAGCTACTAGAATATTATAAATTTTACTGAGTTTCAATTTCTTTAGACGCACCAAAAAGTTGGTAGTTCTTACCGAAGCACTTTGGTAAAATTAACAATATAGTATAGTTTCCTTATGTGTTTTTTTAATTTTGGAAACTTTATTATGATACCCTAGAGCGCATAGCATAAAAACTTCTCCATTTTCGTATTTTTTACTAAATGTTTGGTAACAAAAACTATAATTTTGAAAACCCGAATTTCCTGTAAACTGTTACCATATGAATGGAAAAATTACCAAATGAATGATTTAAATACTGTATATTTCGGTTTTATTAATCAGAATTATGTTTATTTTTTACCATAATTGTCATTACCATTAAGTACGGTAGCTTTACTAGAATTTGTGGGGGAAAATTTCCTGCTTTTGAAGGAAGCAGTTCCTCTATCGTTACAAATATGAATTTTTACTGAGTGTTTCTACTCAAAAAATTTATTTTCGTGAATCTTCTCTGCTTCATTATTTTCAACTTTCCATGCGTCTTCCAAAGTCCACACATTTTTATAAGGGCGTGCCACTAGAGCTTTTAACATTTTAACACTACTTCATTATGTGAGATGATAAGGTAAAGAATGTTTCAGACTTTATTTCATAATATAACACAATGGAAACATTGCTTACGGAAAAAATCTCTAGCCTTCCTATGACGTTTGAATCCCACCGAGGACACGTCAATGCAAATACTGCTGAAGTAAAAATAACCTTACAAGGAACGAGGATAGATTTTAATCGTAACTTTTTTTTTCAATGCCCACCTGGGAAATAACCTAGATCATACAGGCATCTGAAGGGCAGATTTGTTGACCACTCTTTCAGGGGCACCATATTAGGTGGGCCAATGTTATTCCTACAGTAGTACAGAGATACACAGAGTAGTACAGTAGTACACAGTAGCTCCGCAGATAGTACAGAGAATGAAAGAACATTCATGCCTTGCCCGGGATTCGAACCTAGAACCTTTCTGATACAAGGCCAGTTCCCTGACCCCTACACTGGCAGGTCGGCTTTTAACCGTAACTGTCACTAACAACATTTGTTCCCATATGGTATAAATCTATGGGGACTATAGTCTTTGCACCTTTTGTTGAAAAAACTCGTTTTGGTAACATAAAAAACCAATTTGACTACGGAATTTCTTCGTAATTTTTATAGAGAAATCTTGTATTGTAGAAAACCGCTGGGATTACGGATTTAATTTGTAACATTTAAGGAAAAACATTGTTCTTATATGGTAAAAACCCGTTGTAGTTTTTACCATAATTGTTGCTTAGTATTTTATTCGTAGTAATTATTGCTTAGTATTTATTCGTATTAGTAGTAAATTTATTCCGTCCTGTAACTTTAATATTTTATGCAACACCCAATACTTAAAAACTTCACCAGTAGTGATTAAGAGTCATAATGACTCAACGGTTATGCATTGAACTGTTATTCTGAAGAACTGAGGTTTGATCCCCAGTGTAATCCCCCTAGCTTCAGATCGATGGGAGTCTGCTTGTCTGGAAAGTAAAAGCAGCTTGCGCACAGTGCTGATCACATTGCCATAATCTTGTCGTTGGTCATAAAATTGTATAACCTTAACCATGACCCTTGCCCTACAACGGGCTGTTGCGGGAATGCTTAACTTTTAACAGTGATTCAAGTATTTATATTTGTAACAATTCAAACTAACTGAGCCGCAAAGGCTCATTGGATAGAGAGTTCGCCTTCCAATGAGGTGACCCGGTATCGAATCCCAGCGATGGCTATTTGATACGAATACGCTTCCAGCTTGCATCGACAACAGTTCTGATCTGAAATATCCTCAGTGGTAGACGAATCATAGGTTAGAGTTCCCTTATCGTCAGGTTAACCATCGGAGGATCTCGTGGTCTTCCTCTCCATCTAACACAAATGCGGGTTAGTTTCATCAAAAAGTCCTCCAAGAAGGCAAATTACTCCCATTAGTTGATCCAGGAGTTCCTTTGTCTTCTGATTATAATATAAGAAATAAAAATTCAATCTAACTAATATTTAATAGAGTAAAGTAAACCTTTAATAATTATTTTTTGCAATTAATTTCGCCTTCACAAAAAAAGTGATTTTAAAACACAGAAATAAAAAAATATCTCAAAAAAGAATTATCCTTTTTTTTTTAGAAAATAAGTAAGTTTTTTTTTTATATTTAATGCCGTAATTTTTTTAATTCCTAATACAACTTAACTTACATAAAACGAAATTTTTGCTGGAAAATTAAATGGAAAATCGTTAAGTATTTTCTGTTATCGAATCTTTTCCTCCACATTTCAACACATTTTATTTTTTTAAAAAACTAAGAAAATCCTTTAATCAACCCTCTAAATGAACAATTTTTTTTTGTTTCTGTTTTATTATTCATTTCTTTACTTAAGAAAAAGAAATGGAATCCAAGAAACTGATTGGTTTGAAACCAAATAAGAAAAGAAAACTTTCGTAGAAGATTCAATTTTGATAATGTTCTTTTCCTTTTTTTCCCTTGAAAAAGTAGTTTTTTTAAAGGATAAAAATTTCTCATGCATTTTCCTTCGAACTTGAATTTATTGGCATAATTTAATTTAAGATGAAGTTAGATTTTAAATTATTTAGGTGCTTTATTAATATTGAAATATAATATAAGTAAATATATTTGTATAATTTCACATATTATTAAGAATAATATTTTCATTTGCTTTCAGTAGTGCATAGAAAGCTGAAATTTATCAAAAATTTACTTGTGATGTTGAGAAGTTTTTTTAGCATTTATCCGTTTGAGGGGAGACAAAAAAAACTATAACCATGCTACATATAATAGGTACGTACTTACATTAGTAACCTTTTTCTACAATACCAGTAATATCGATTACAACAATTTACAAAGCATCGCAGGCATCAATAATAAAATTGCATTTTTTTACTGTTGTTTAAAATTGATGAGTGCAATCTTTCGTTATTTTTAAATGCTACTGATGCTATTTTTTCAATACTACTGATCACTTTGAAAAATATATGAACGTATTTAATAAAAGGGCTTCAATTTAGCTTATATTAAAAAAGAATTTTTAAGCTAAAAAAAAGGCTTCATGTTATCGTCAAATTTTGTTTCAGAACCTTAAAAATATTTTTTAGACCAGTAGTTCCTCCCCTCCCCCCTCATGAAATAGGGAAAATGTTACAATCTATTACAATTTCTTTAGAACCTTGAATTTGCACAAACATTTTTTTCTTCGACTTTTATGGCTAAACTAAAATTAATAATTTCCGTTAATGAACACAACTTGAACTTTTTAATTTATTATTCAAAGCAAATGCAATATTCTCCCAAGCTATCTTTTTGTTGGAGAACATGAAATCTACAGTATATGGTTGTGTATGGAATTCCGTAACCTGTACGCTGCTTCCCATTTATGCAGACTACACACAGTGGTGTTAAAGCTGGTATTCTTTTGTTAGTATTACTAGTAACCATTTTCATAAATAATGCGTCAATTTCAATTCAGTTCGTCAATACAAGAGTCAATTCTCTCCTAAAAATCATAAGTTATTACGAACTTGTTAGCAAAAACTGGAAGGACTCAAGAACACCAGCAAAACAGACTTGTTGCCTTTTAGGAAATTTATAGAGAATGGCAAAGCGGAAAATTAAGCATAATGGTTTTATACTAGTACAGGTGCCATCTGTTGGCGTTAATTAGAGTTGACATGAATGTTAGGGTCGGAACAAAAACGTTAAGCTTAAAAAATAGAAGGAAAAAAAGAAAGAAAAGCTCTCTTCGTGTTAAATCATATGATTTGACCATAATTCTGAAAACCATTTAACAAATCTACCCGTCCTAGGAATGACCAGAAAATCTAGACCTACTGGTCGATTCCTGCGACACGGCAGGTATAGAGTGCCTGATTTTCTTCATTTGGAAGCATTTCGAGAGTCAGTGGTCAGGCTGAAGCTGGACTCATCAGTGAAGAGAACATTCGAACATTCTATCTCTATGATCTGCGTACCAGCCCAAATGAACCATTCTGCTGGCAGAAGTCATCGGGACGGAAACAGCTGGTCTTTTTGCAAACAGATCGCTCTCATGAAGACTTCTGGAAACAGTAACCCTTGAAACCTGGCTTCCTGTGGCCGCATAAGGGTCACAAAAGAGGTGAGAAGTTTTAGCATCCCAGTTAGGCTAGCACTCTTTTGTTAATATTATTCGGTAATGTTTTCATAAATGTTGCTAAATTTTGTCGGGAAACAAAAGTCAATTTTCTGCGAAAAGGCACAGGTTGTCATAAGCTTGATGGCAAAAGTTTGAGTCTTTAGAAAAATCAGCAAAAAAGGATTAAAAAAAAGCTCCCATAGGGTTAAAGTATAGAATTTGACCCAGATTCTTAAAACCGTTACACAAAACAACCGGTCCAAGGAATGACATAACTTTATACAAATGTTCAACAATGAAAACGCTTTGCTCTTTTGTGTATTACTCTATTTTTAATAATACTGATTTATCAGCTGTCCCTCCTTTTTCTTTTCTTTGACAACATTCTACAGCACAAATTTTGCAAATTTGAACAGTTTAATCCTTTCTTTGGAAGGCATTTATTCTACAGCAACATTCTATAAAACAACATTCTACAGCAACATTCTTTGGTAACATTCTGCAACACTAATTTCTTAAAGTTCAACAATTTAATCCTTTCTTTGAAACCATTCTACGGCATAAATTTCGCAAAAATTCAACCATTTAATGACTTTTAGGACATTTTAAAGGTTTCGGAAAAATGGCAAACTGAATTTAATTAATATATATCTTAGTATCCTAGTTCATCCTCTACAATAAGTAGCTCATATTTCAGACATGACTCTTGCATTTTTTGTCCTGAGCGTATATTTAATCACTCATTATAAAATCATCTTTGCCTCAAATTTTTAAGCTGTTTGTTGAAATGAAAATCTGGTACCAAAAAAGAAAAACAAAAAAAAAAATACCAAATCATTGTAATGTATCATTTAACAGTTATACGAAAGTTAAATTTTTAATAAATCAAATAAATTTAATGCGATAAAAATTTGTAACTTGTTCTTTAGTTAATTACTATTCAAACATGATATCATAATTACTTAATTTTTTAAAGCATTGAATTTTTCAACAAATTTTAATTAAAATTGACTTTTGTCATAAAAATTATTGATTTAAAATTTATCTACTGTTGAAATATTTCCTCAAACTCTTATAAGAAATCATTTATTGTGATAAAAAGAAATCAGGAAAATTAACATATTTGCTAAGAAGCCAGCAAGCAATCGCTGTTACAAACGAAGATAATTTTAAATACGAGTAACATTGCCTAAAAAAATACTGTAAACCGGGCGAGTCTACCCATTTTTTCAGTTTGTCAACTTTTAAGTGGTCAAACTTTTGTAAATATTAAAGAAAAAAGGCTTTTAATAGGTGTTTCGGAATCGCAATTCATCCCTCTTTAAAACTGTGAAATCGATTTTAGAAAATATTAACAGTTACGCTGTTACTGTATATTTTTATAGAACTGCTGACAAATCTCTNAAAGTCCTCCATGTTCCCACAACAAATCAATACCTCTGGGGGTACTGATCCAGGAGTTTCCTTGTCTTCTGGATTGGTTCAAAATTACAAGGCCACGGAGTTGAACGTAAGTAGTCGTAAACCCATGAAATTGGGTCGGCTGTTCAACGACGGTTATAAAATAAAATACATATCACAGTATCCTAATTCATACTCTACAATAAGTAGTTCATATTTCGGTCATTTAATCACTCATTTTAAAATCATCTTTGCCTCAAATTTTTAAGCTGTTTGCTGAAAATGAAAATCTGGTATCAAAAAAAATAAATAAATAAATACCAAATCATTGTAATGTATCATTTAACAGTTATACGAAAGTTGAATTTTTAATAAATCAAATCAATTTAATCCGATAAAAATTTGTAACTTGTTCTTTAGTTAATTACAATTCGAACATGATATCATAATTACTTAATTTTTTAAGACATTGAATTTTTCAACAAATTTCAATTAAAATTGACTTTTGTGATAAAAATTATTGATTTAAAATTTATCTACTGTTGAAATATTTCCTCAAACTCTTATAAGAAATCATTTATTGTGATAAAAAGAAATCAGAAAAATTAGCATATTTGCTAAGAAGCCAGCAAACAATCACTGTTACAAAGGAGGATAATTTTAAATACAAGTAGCATTGCCTAAAAAATAATTATTTAAATTTTTTAAAAAATTTAAAAATTCAACATATTATTCTTTTTAAGAAAAAGAAATGGAAATACTTTTAAATGTACTTTTCTTATCTACAAAATATTGCTTCGCAATGAAAACGGAAATAAAACCTTAAAAATAAAATATATTCTATGGAAAATTTATTATTTTATGAATAAACTCACAAACAATTTTATTGCACTCTCACAATTAAAATTCTCAGTTCAGAAGATTCAGCAACTCACGGACTTCAATTATTAATTTTTCACAAGCATTTCGCCACGAAACCGTATTGCTTAAACGAAAAAAGAACGAAAGCCTTACTTATTTTGACATAACTGTTTCCTTACTCATGTATCGGACATATCCTTACTCTACATTCTGGGAGTTTTCAAAATTTTTCTACTTAATTTTCAAAGCCGTTTAAATTACACGAGTTCACTCCTTCGTCAAGCAAATTTCCAAAGATCCGATTTTAATCTTGTGTAGCATTTCCTTATCAGTATGTTATCCCTTAATCAATGTGTAACACTAAGTCTAGTACTGTTGATGAAATTTGTATTTTCATACAGTGTAGAATTCTCTCAATTTGAAGATACGTTCGCTCAGAACATTTTCCAGGAAATAGTTTCGTCAAAAATGAAGAAAATTTAGTGAAATTTCAATTTTTATTTTTTACATTGCAAAATGGCGAGAAATTTTAAATTTTACAGCGTAAAGTTTCGTTATAATTCATATTATATTTAAAACCGATATAATCTCAGCAAGAATTTGGAATCTTCTTGAAATTTTAATTAAAATCCAAAACTAAAAAAAAAAAATATTTTTCTAAGACTAATAATGATTAATTTTAAAAATGGCGAATTATTTAAGACTAATGGTCATGTTTAGAAGAAAATTTAGTAAAATTTTAATTTTTATTTTTTACATTGCAAAATATCGAGAAATTTTAAATTTTACAGTGTAAAGTTTCGTTATAATTCATATTATATTTTAAACCGATATATTCTCAGCAAGAATTTGGAAACTTCTTCCAATTTTAATTAAAATCTGAAACTAAAAAAAATATTTTTCTAAGACAAATAATGATTAATTTTAAAAATGGCGAATTATTTAAGACTAATGGTCATGTTTGCATTTTCGCTTCAGTTCGAATAAAAATTTCTCATTATGAAAATTTGAAAGGTTAGTTAATTAACCGTGTGTATGAAAATTTTAATGGGCAAACTTTTATCATTTGACATTTCTTCGCTAATTAGAAAACATGGGTAGAATACTTTGACGAAATGATTAAGAACTATTTCGACTCGTTTATCTTTTTTAAATTTATTCTTTCTAATTCAAATTAATGTCCGGGAATATACAGATAAAGGATGCATTATAATGGAACAATGCAAAGTCAGGCATGAAGCAAATTTTATTCCCAACAAAATAATGACCTAGCATTTATATTCGTGATTAATTTTTAAAAAATAAAAAAGTAAAAGAAGTAAATGTTTTTTGTTTTTCCAAATAAAAAAAGTCGCATTAGAATTTTTTGCTAAACAGTTTGAAGTTAAAATATTTATGACCTTATTTAAATTATGAAGCATTTATCAACTCTTTACTTTTTATTCCTAATTTAAACTAACTATTGAGTATTCTTAAAACAGTCTGTTTTAAAATTAAGCAATGATAAAAATTAACCAATTGACTCAGAATTTTTAATTTTCTTCGTAATATTTTCTTTTATTGAATTACTAGGGCATTTTTTCCAATATTCATTCACCTATTTATAAACATCTTTCAAATTGTTTTCGAAAAGACTCAATCAAAATAAACACGAAAGAGCAACACAATGCATGGAATATTCAGTCATAGTCACCAATTAATATTCGAAAAAGGCATATACTCTCATATTTTAAGTAAAAGTATTAAATTTGAGTTACAGAAAATTTGAAGTCATTAAATTTAAGTAAGGTTTTTATGCCTGATATCCCTTCTAAGAAAAATTAAAGTACTGCAATGAATGATCTAATCCTTTAAGTGGTCTAAAAGCAATTTATTCTCATTTTTAGCACAAAAAACTTTACGAAAGAAAAGCAGTTGTTCAATACACTAAAACAGATACAGCATCTACAACAAAAGAAGATATAAAACATTTTGAACAATTTTCAAACTTAGATTGAAAATGAAATTTTCATCGAAAGAAAACTGCAGAAAACCAGGAATAAAAGACACCTTAAAGAAAACCAAAACATGGTATCGTTTGATCCCTAGGCTAGGATCCAATTTTATTCTACAAATATTCGAAGAGGGATTGAAAAATGCATCTCGAGACTTAAGTTGACTCTTGAAATATTCATTCCTGGTGATGCCCACCGAGTTAAACAGGGGACCAAAATTTACATTATCGACCCAAATTTTCTGATTCGTGCAGAAATTTTACATTTTCTTTTTCATTTTAGATGAAATAAATATTTACTATTGCATAATTGTTTTTTGATATAATGTAAAACCAAAGCTTGAAATCGGCAATTGATATAGATAAAACGTTTAACTAGGTATTAAGGTAAATAGGTCTAAAAAGTGACTTATAATTTGAGAAATTATTCAGAGAAAAAGGGAAGAAGCTAGACCTGTACAATTTGTAGTATTCTGCTTAGGAAATTAAACTATTTATTGACGCCTAATTTTAAACTTAATTACAATGCTTTTCAACAGATGGCGCTACTAAATGAGGAAACTTCGTAACTAATTATGATACTTGAGGAAAATAAATATCTAAGTTTTCTAAACTTAATGAAGTAATAGGAGTCAAAGAATGTTGCTGTAGAATGAATGCCTTCCAAATAAAGGATTAAATTGTTGAATTTTGAGAAATTCGTGCTGTAGAATGTTGTCAAAGAAATAGTCAAATTTTGAATTTTGTGAAATTTGTGCTATGGAATGTTGCCTAAGAAAAGAAAAGGGAGGGACAGCTGATAAATCAGTATTATTAAAAATAGAACTAACGAAAATTGCTTAGAAGAAAAAATGTAACGAATTATCGTATAACATAATTGGTAAAAAATATGAAAACAAATTACATTTAAATTTCAGTGCTGCTATCTATGAAAAAAAACACTTTAATAATAATTATTATTGTAAAATTTAAGCAATGAAAACAATGGAAGAAAAAAAGTTAATAAAACATTTAAGAAATGTTTGAATTGTGAAATGCTTGAAGAAAACATTCAAATAGGTAATATTTATAGAGCTTAGCATACAAACATAAACTAGGAATAAGCGCCTTATTGGTTTTCTTTTTTTCATAGGGTGATTGTTTATAATTCAGAGCCTATATACAGTCAGCAAAAGAGTATTGGCACACCAATAACATTTTAAATATTTGCGCAACAGAAATTTTTAACTATACTAATTAAACTGTCTTGCACTCAATTTTCAATAGAAAACTATATCCCGTAGCTTACAACTCCCGACATTGTTAATAAAATATTTACACAAAAAAGCACATTTTATTTTGCAGAGAAAAAGAAGGATTGGCACATTCGAATTTCATTATAACCATTAGATAAAAGAAGAATAAAATCATAAATTCACTTTCTGAGGCCGATTCAAAACTTGTTTTAAGACTAGAGTATGAAGTCAAGTTCATTAATGTTTTGAATTTCTATATTGATTAAGAATGAATCCTTATTCATTGAGAATTCATTAGAATGAATAAGAATCCTTAATTCATTATAATAATTAAAAGAATCCTAAATTCATTATAATAATAATGAGAATCCTTAATTCATTAAGAATGAATGTGAAATTCCAGGATTCATTTAAGAAAAGATAATGTCTCCATGAAGTCGGAAAGAGTTATCGGGATATTAGAAAGCAGTTAAAACGAGTTTTTCAACAGTTCGTTTCCATTATTAAAAAAGTGGAAGAATCAGGATCCACGAAAAATAAACCCCAATCTGGTTTCCCTGTCATAGTAAAAGAGTAGAAAGCCAAAGGAAAAACCTTTAATTATGGCGGTTAATACGAAAAAGAGACTTGAGTTTGCTCTCGCCTATCTAAATAAGCCGATGAAGTTCTGGAAATAAGTTATTTTTATGATATGTTTCAGTTTGAAATATTTCGACCAAAATGCACTTTATCAGATTAGAGAAAAGGAAGTGCTGCTCTTGATCAGAAAAATATTTTGTTTGCAATTAAATATGGTGGGAGAAATATGATGGTTCAGGGCTGTATGGCACATAATAGGGTTGGAAATTATTAATGATAGAATGATAGCTCTGTCTTATGTAGAGGTTTTGCTCCGTTACCTGAAAAGCAGTGCTAAAAAATTAGGCCTTCAAGACACCTATGCATTCCAGCAACATAATGATCCTAAATATTCCGTGAATGTAACAAGGTAACGGTCACCTTTTAATGCACCAAGAAGGATACCTACTTCTCCAGTATCACATGGTCTGAACCCGATCGAACATCTTTGGCATCATCTGGAGCAAGAAATAAGAAATAGCCCCATTACTGGTAGTAATTCTTTAGAATCTGCATTAATTCATTCCTGGAATAATATTTCACCAAATATCACTAAAGGGTTGGTAGAGTCCAGGCCAAGAAGATTAGAAACTGTCATTAAGTCCAATGGACCGCATACAAGGTATTAAAAAGCCGAATTAAATCACCGATAATGCACACTGATATTATTTGTTTCTCAAAGTGCACTAATACTTTATTTTGCAAAAAAAAATCATTTTTTTCTGTTTGAGATTCTGTTATAGCAAGTGTGCTTTAATTTTCCATTTACTTTTGTTTTTACTAGGATGAAGATAAATAAAATCATGGTTTGGATTAGGTTGGTTGACATTTATAGAAAGTCGTTTATTAACCTTATCCTTCATTCATACATAATTTTAAAACTATAAAGTATACAGGTATTACCAGCATTCATCGGAATTTTTCGTTTATCGAGTCAGAGCCCCTGTCATACTTACTAAACAAACTGTTCGTTACCCTGGACAATTAAATTTATTTCATAAAAGCAGCAATTTATCAGCATAACTAATAAATTAATTGATCCAGTATAAAAGGTCATGATTTCAAACTATTTCGTCCAATGGCTTTAGGAATAGCTTATCATAAATAGTTCGTATCGTAAAATTAAATCAGAGCTAATCTTATAATCAGAAAAAATAAAATAGTGTCTATGTGGTTTAAAATTTTATTTTAATGAAATTGAAGGAATGAACAAAGAAAATGGTTGTTAATAAATTTGTTTTAAATTTATCAGTCTCTTTTAAAAACTCTTTATAATTGGAATTATTCCTGTAAAACCTATGAATCTGTAATAATATCGGTAAAAACCTTATTTAAGTTGGAATTAAAATCGAAACTCTTTTTAATTGGAAAGTTGAAATTGGTTCTTTTGTCAAAAAGTTACGAGATAATTTTCCTATCTTCATTAATTTTAAGAGTTGAATCCAGAAAATTTGCTAAAAGATTTCAAATTTCAGTTTTGTAAAAAATTATTCACTTGGATAAATTTACTTAGGTAAAATTTCAAAATCATCTAAATTAATAACCAAAAGATCATCATTAAATCTGAGAAATGTGTAGGAAGGTTATGAAATGATTTAATGAATCTATATACTTGAAGAAAAAGAAAAATACTGCAAACATTAGTACCGAAATTATTTCCCTTGGGAATATCATTAATTTGTTGAAAAAGACAGTCATTAAATAGAATATAATTGTTGCTAAAATTCATATGGACGAGAAATTTCCTACTCTCTTCATCAATAATACAATTGAGATTAAATAGGCTATGAACTAAGGGAAGTACATAAACTTCCGAAGTCGAAACAGTATATAGAAAAATTTTATTTTAATATTTTTAAAACCAGTATATTACTTTTGATATTCCAATTTAGATGATTATTATTTTCAGTATGTTTACTAATTTCATTGTATACTTTTTTAAGTAGATTTTCGAGGTAAATGCAGATTTTTTCATGCTACTATTTACGCCACTAGCAATAAACTGGAACTTAGTTGGGTTTTTATGGAACTTCGAATTAGTAAAAAAATATGGATAATCGTTAATATTATCTGGTTTAATTTTAAATTGAGTTTTTGTAAGTAATACTGCTGTTAAGTTTATTGGAAAGAAGTTGTTTGTAAAAAGGTTTTCAAATTATAGCAAAATTATTACTAGCCTCCTCAACAATGGTATGCAGAAATTGTTTTGAATTTTCTTTTTTATTTCCTGTTTCAGTTCAGAGTTAAAATTTAAATTATAATGAAAAACCAATTTGTTCCTTTTCATATTAATTTTAAAATCATTATTTTCTTTCCATTTATAAGAACCCTCAATTAGAAAAGTATGTTTACATAATAATTTTAAAATAAACTCATCAAAATATTTAATGAAAGTAAAAATAACCTTATTTTTAGAAGTAGGAAATGATGGTCTGAATTTAGAATCTAAAGGATGTAATTTTTTTTAAGTATATCATTTTCAATTATATCTAAATCTTCGGTAACAACATGATTATAGAAGGTATCAAAAAAATAGTGCTTTTTTATTCAGGACATTTACAAAGATAATTCAAATTATCTGTAGCTAAACCCCTATAATTACAAATTAAATTTTTTTAAATTTTTTGTCTTTCTAAAAGTGGGTTTGTAATTTGGTTGAATAGGGAAAACGTGTGTAATGTCTTCTAATCAAGTGAGTTAAATCCTCGCATTTATAATTATTTTTATACCAATATTTAGCTAGATCTTCAACTAAATTTAAAAATAATTATGATTTTGAAAATCAGAATTTCCGGTAAACCCTTACCATACGACCTCAAAAATTACCAACTAAATTGTTTAAATACCGTATATTTTGTTCTTTTTAAAAGAATTATGGGGTATTTTCTAATAAAAGAAATGTCATTAATATACGGTATGACAATTTTAACAGAATTTTTTCCGTTTAATTATTATTGAATTCAGTATGAATAATAAATTTTTTATTTCAAAATGAATATTAATTACTAGAACAAGTATGTTCATAAATATCAACGTTGACCTTTAGAACTTGTTACATTTGTTTCTCAACAATTGTTCGAAGGTACAGATTTGCTATTTTAAAATTAAAATGAAAACCAGAATTTTTAATTAATTCTAGAAGAATTCATTGTGAAATGGCAATATTATTCTAAATAAATATTTCACTTTGTTTGACCTAATTAAAAAATAAAATGCTGAAAGGAGGAATTAATTTATTGCCGAATTTGTTTTTACTTAAGTTTTGAAACATGTTTTTTAATTTCTGCTTAAAAAAATTCTGTAATCTATATTTGAGAACAAATGAAACTTGAAATATTTAATTACTGAGAAAATCTGAATTCCCTTGTTTTTTAATTTTGCATTTTGATCTCTTGGTTTTATTGTCTGCATTATACATGAATCTTTTGTTAAATCAGAGTCAGTTAGCTATCTTTCATTATTGACTTGTATTTTAAAACTAATAAATGTTACTTCTTTTTAAGCTTTCTTTCGAAGAAAATTATTTTCAACTTGTGAATAGAGATAGGGTAGATAGTCTTTTGTCAAAGCATTTGTTAATATTAAGCAAAATAAATTAAATGTTTAAAGGTCAGACAAGAAGAAAAATTATCATTGTGCTTCCAAGAATTAAAAATTAAAATATGTTATTTAAATGTTGATCTAATGTGAAACTTAATAAATCATAACTAATTGTATATACAGTTAGGATATCACGTGTTTGCTAAAGTATGTGACGGGTAGGAATTGGATTAAAAAAAATTACATAACTAGTGAGATTGAGAAGAATATGACCAACAAAAAATTGAAAAAGAACTGTCACTCAACAACGACTATGACTATTCATGAACTAGATTGAAGTCCATGAAAACCTCATTAGGCCAATCACAGTAGCATTTTTCTCCACTTGTCGCATAACAGACGCGGAGAATCATTTCGCATTCTCCTCATCTTATAAGTTCAAATTTTCCCATATTCTGATAAACACTGGGGAACACATTTTTTTTTTCGTCTGCACATTTTATAACGGATCTTAGATGCTTTTGTATCACTATTTTTTTTTAATCTGCAGCCGATTTGTTTGCTTGTTTGTGGTGTTCGCTCGTTCGTTTGTTTGTTTGTTTAACTAAAATTTTTAGCGTATTCTTTATCGAAATGTGCAGGTTTAAAAACGTTATATAAAATAGGGGATCGCATAAATGTTGTGACAAACTTCTAGGGGAGTGCATACACAGAATTTTATTTGTGAGGAAGAATTTTACTAATTAACAACCCTGATCTCTACTGGTTGCTGATATGGGAATAACAGAAAAATGGAAGTAAAGCCCAACAAATTCGATAAATTACCCCTAAGGCTTGGCTCTAACACTAAGCATTAAAGTCAATGAACGTGATTACACTATTAAATAATTATTTTAAATTTGCCAAATTATTTTAATTTAAAGGAAATTATGGATGGTTTTTGTTTGTTTAGAAATAAATGTTGGGTACTTCTCTAATACCAAGGAGTGAACGAGAGACATGCATTACCTCCTCTACTGGGATGAAGTGGGAAAAAAATTAAAGTTCTTGAACTGGATTGAACAAATCTGATTTATCCCTCTTTAGACTGAACTAATATTTCTTTTTCTCTTTGGTTTGAACAAATATACTTTTCTCTCTTTGGATTGAACCAATATTTTTCTCTCTCTTTGGTTCGAACAAATATTTATTTAGTTACTTTATTTCCCATTTTGCTTCATTTTGTACTTTAATTTAAATTTTACTTTATACTTTTTCTTTATACTTAATTTACTTTATACTTTACTTAATGCAATACATTATATTTTTCGTTTTACTTTATAATCAATTCTTTACTTCATAGTTCACGATTTACTTTTTACTTTGCACTTTATATTTTAATCCTTACTTTACTCTTACTTTACCTTATGCTTTATGCCTTACTTTATATTTTTCTTCACGATACACTTTACTCTCTTTACGCTATGCTTTGCACTTTTCTTTACGCCTTACTACACTTCATAATTTACGTTACGTTAAAGTTTTTTTGTCTTACTTTACTTAATATTTTAGGTTTTACTTTTTCTACATTTTATTTTACTCAATTTTTTACTTTACTTTTAAAAAAGTAGCTTTATCATGTACGCTAATAAAGAACTAATAACACGCCACAATATGCTCTAAAAAATAGCGGCTGTTTAAAGGGGTGAAAATTATGAGGTCAAAGAATGAGCGATAATACTGGAATTCTGTAAACCATAATGCCTTGATTCACATCTGTTTTTCAACGACAGCTTCAAGGTTGAAGCACTGAATCAGTAATCCAGTTAAATGAACTACAGTGCGAAATTAAGAGAATGAGAATTTTTATATTTGATCGATTATAGTCAAAACTACTGAACAGATTTTAATAAAACTTGGTTTGAATATTGGTTGGTATAATTCAAAATTAATACTCGCGCATGATTGTGCGTTATCATAAGAGTCGAATGGTATCAAAGACTAGTTTCGAAATTGAATTAGAAATATGGTTTAATAGGGAACTGATGTAAATCGAAATTTCATACTAGAAATAGGGCATATTATGAATTTCTGTGGCAGTTTGTCCCACTCGTTCAGTAACGCTATTTTCAGACACTGAATGGTTTTCGAAACGAGTTTTATGTTTCAGTTGTCCTCATCAAAGCATCCCAGACATGCTCTATAGGATTGAGGTCTGAAGATGTGGCTGGCCAATTCATCTGGGCAAATATCTTCTTTTTCCGGAAAAGGTGTGACCAGAAGCGTTCTGTTTGGGGTCACATTACCATCCATTAAAATGAAATCAGGACTCACTACACCTCTGAAAAGGCGAACATAGGGATTTAAGACCTCATCCTATACTTCACAGCAGTTACAGTACTTCTCAGAAAAACACGGAAGAGTGTGCGAGAATCCAGCATTATGCCGGTGCAGACCAACAAACCTCATTTGCTGTTTCTCGGCCATTAGGGGGCAGGTAGCGGATCCTTGGTTCTCTCCATGTGTTAGATGTTAATACGTCGAGAGTCAGCGGGCAGGCTGCAACGAGACCCATCAGTGAGGAGAACATTTGACCCTGTTTCAATTTTTATCATTTTTGCACCATCTTAAACGAACTCTTCTGTTGGCAGAAGTCATCGGGACGTAAACAGCTGGTGTTCTTGCAATCAGATCTTTCTAGTGAAACCTTCTGAAAACAGTAACTCTTGAAGTTCGGTTTCCTGTGGCCGCATAGTGGTCACGAGAGAGATGAGAAGCTGTATCATCCCTGTTACGCTTAGCTGTAATCGACAAATATCGATTTTCATTGGCCATTGCAGCTCTTTGGACGACCTTGGTCAAGCTTTGTCTCGATAAGTCCAGACTCTTGAAATTGTTTCCATAAATTGTACACGACGCTGATCGTTAAATTTAATTCTCTAAAAATCTGAATTTGGGACTGGCCAGCTAAGTATCCCCAAAATTTGCCTCCTCATTCCATCATCTAAACCTTGGTGATTACTCATTTTTGTTGCTTGAAATTAAATTAAAAGAATCGGTTGAGATTGCTGGAAAAAAAGACCAAGAAATTTCGCAAGATGTGCGAGCGAATCAAGGTGCAAATTAAGCCATTCGCACTAATAAAGTCTATATATTTGCTAACTCCCCCCCCCCTCACACGTAGATAAACTTTTACATATTCGACGTACAAGATTTACATCTGTTTCGAAATAGTAGTTTTACACTTCACTCAGTTGTATTCAGGAAATTCAACAAAATATGCAAAATCTCTTAATTTTGAGCACTGTAGCGTATCAAGCTATATTAAAGAACTGTTCAGTTTTTTTATAAAAACTTTTATTTACAAACAACACAAACAGTTAAAAATATGAATTACCCGTAACGGGATAGTGAAAAGATCATAAAACAACAAGAAAATCCCGTAACGGGATATAAGGAAACTCACCCGTAGCGGGATAGATAAAATATTATAAAACAACTAGATAAAGTGCCCGTAACGGGATAGTGAAAACTCAAATTCCACACAAAACTCATTCTAAAAAATCAACAACTTTTTGGTGTTCCAATTTTATCGTCTGCTTTTATTATTTAAATTTATCTTTTTATGTGTTTACTTTATTTATACTTTTGCAAGCCCGTTAGTTTTTAATATTTTTACTTTTATTCATGCTTTTGCAAGCCAATTATTTTTCTTATATTTTTAGACTTTATAGCACCAGTGCATTACAGATCAGTGGTTAACAATCTATAATGATTACCTTATAACAGTTCAAACTCTAAACTGTTCTTCTCTCTCTTGATACTTTTATATTTCATGAAAATTTCTATGTAAATGTATGATTTATATTCGACAACATCTAATCTCTTTTTCATACTTAATATTCGATTTATTTTTTCCTGTTTTTTTTTTATTAATTTTCACGTCAAGTCAAATACGAGTTTTTAAAATTGAAATATCAAGAGAGATTAACATTCTTACAAGAATGGATAAATAATCCCTATTTAAATCGAAAAAAGTGAAAGGAAATCCTCTAAAAAGCACCTAAAATTGCAATAACTTTCGAAAAAATTGGAATTTAAAAAAAAAGAAAGAAGGAATTTACGTTAAGTATTTAACTGAAAATAGGTCGTTCAACACTGTAGTTGTATTTCAGAGGGGGATAAATGAGTTGAAACAGTTTTTCTTTTGCTTGAAGCTTAAATATGATAATTCCCGGGCCCAATAATCAAACGAATTTTTTTTTTATTTCATCGAGTTTAATACATGCTTTCGTAATTTCAAGTTTCTAAGTCTTATAGATTTTGCGAGACAAAACACATTAATAACGTTAAACAGAAAAGCGAGAAAAAATTTGCTAGAAAAATACTTACATTTGCAAAAACGTTTGAAGAAATTAGGACTTTGAAGGAAAAAAAACGAAATGTTAAGATAATACACAAATATGACCCTTTCAAAATGTAAAATTTCGACTTTGCAATTTCATTTCTGAGGCATATATAACGGCCTGTACGTTATTTTTTCCAACAAATTCAACATTTAATAATTCTCAGAGTGTGATATTTTTTATTACATTTCACTCCCTGTACATTTTCCTACAGAACAAGCAATTGTAATTTAAAGCTTCTAATTCTTTTAGATTTTGCGTAGCAAAACGAAATGTAACTTTAAGTTGAACGCCCAAAACTGCAGTGGTGGTGTTGGTCCATACGTTTTTCAAATATAGCGAGATTTTATTTTATATTATGTAATTTTAAGGGACAAAATACAAAATTTGAGTGAAATCATATGAAAAGTTTTCCAGAAACTAAGCTTCAAATTTTTTTTAAAAATTTGATAACTCAGAAATTATTAAATCCAACTATTCCTGAAAAGAAATTACTAATTATGGCTCTCAAAACATTCGTATCGATTTACCATATCAACTATGAAGCGATAGATTTTTTGTATTTTCAAATAATTATGCCCATTGTTAAAATTTTGTTAGAAATGTTTTTTTAGAAGAAAAAAAGAAGAAAAAATTTGAATTATGCAGATGAGTATTTATTTCTCTATCTTTCATATTATTTAAATTTTATGTTATAAAAATTTTATCAAAACCAATTAATAAATTGAAAACGCTTTCTAATGCACTGTAAATAGCAAAACATTACTTTTCAATGATGATTGTTCTCAAATATATTTTATTTTGACAATATAGAAAATTTTTGCTACTATTTTTCAATATAGAACTGCTTTAAAAATCTTAAAAAAGAACATGCTACTATAAAGCAATGTATGTTCATAAAAAACTTTAATCACTCTTATGAAATAGGAAGAAGTTAAACAGTTATTCAATAAATAATTAAATTTTGATGAATATTTGCTGTCTGAAATTACTAGATAAAACCATGTGTGCATAATTAAAAAAAAATTATTTCTTATCTTAAAGTAGCATTACTTTTCACAAACTAAAAACAACAGAGCTACTGCCTTATTTTTATTTTATCTTTGAAAAGCGTATTAGATAAAATCATTATTCATTATTCTCTTCACATTTTATAATCCTTATTCATTTTTTAAGCTCATTTATACGTGTTTCAGATTATTTTTCTTAATAAGCACTTCTAAAAGTTTGCTTATTTTTTCTTCTAATTTTATATTTAAAAATATATAATTAGAAGAAAATATTTGGTCTCTATAAATATTTTTAGGAGTCAGATAAGCTTCATAAATTGTGTAAAGAAGTTTTTTTTTAAAGTGTTTAAATACAGCTACTTTTGTTTATTACCTTTAAAATCTTTAACAAAACTCCTTGTTGCTAAAGTATAATTTAACGATCGAAATATATATGTATGATATATGTAATTAAATGTGTCAGAATAATTAGTTGCATTAAAATAATAAGATATGTGTGTCAGCATGATCTAATTTAAAGGTTCATAACACCTGCTGTTAAAAAGGTGTGTTAAGAGCTCAGATAGGCATAATATGTGTTTAACTTAGTTTTAAATTTTTGTTCAAATTACAAAATGTTGTACTGTAAAAAAAATCAGTAAATTATTTTCTGTCGGTTATCACTAGTTATTTGGAAATGAATGTTCAAGGATAAATATCTGAGATTTCTTTAATACACGAAGACAACAAATTCTAGTTTTCAAAATTATTTTCAAAATTATAATTCTTTTAAATACACATTTAATAAAAAAGCACAAAAATTAAAAGGAAATTTAACCAAAAAGGGGAAACCAACCAGTGAGGGAACACTACCCAGTGAAGGAATATTTCATATATATTGATTAAAAATACGAATTTGAACACTTTTCTTTAGATTGATTGGTAACAATAGCTTACTGCCGAACAATAGGAAGTCATCTAGCAATGTTTTGGATTACCTGGTCAAATAGACTTCTCTGGAAAAAAATTTTAATTTGTTATTATTTCTGCAACACCTTGTTTCCTTGAAAAAATTATAAACTGAGTGTTTGTATTTATATGCTTGAAGTGGAACTAATTGCATGTATTAGTTTTATTTTTCTCACTGTGAAAAAGAGAATTCAAAATATAGTTATTGAAGTTACGTTTTACTTTTTTTTAAGCATCATAGCATAATAAAGTACTGAGATAAGGGGGTGTTTATTCACTGGATCACCAAAAGATGAAAAACCAGTGAAGGAACAAGTGTTCCTTTACTGGGTTTTTTCCTAAGTTAATGAAAATAGAAGATGAACTTTAATTTTCTTGTACATTTAGTGATGTTCTGCATCAAAAGTATGTTAAAAATACGAAAAACAACTTCCAACCAGTGAGGGAACAGGTATGTTCCTTTACTGAGCATAGATTTCCCAGTGAATGAACAGTAAGTGTTAATATGTTGACGCTTTAATTTTCAATTCATGATTACAAAAAAAAGTTAGCATTTTCCAAGCATTCATATGTTATAATTTCACGAATAGTCTTGTTTTTAAATATTTGTATGGCTTATAAATTCATAAAGAGCATTAAAAAATAACCAAAATTAAGTGTTCCTTTACTGGGTGTTCCTTCACTTGTAAGAGCTGTTCCTTTACTGGTAAGAGCTGTTCCTTCACTTGGTCTTCTTACTACTTGTTATTTGAACTTCTAATACTTTAAAACAATATTATGTAAGTTCTCTACAATTTTTTTACATAATTTGCAATTAGTAACAAATATGTTGACACTGTTATTTAACTAAAATTACGAATTTTGAAATTAATATGATTTTTTAGAAGGCAAGCGAAGCTTGGTGTTCCTTCACTGGTTAGTTTACCCTAAATGGTTTTTATGCAATGTCTAAGGCATTATGTTAAAATTACCAAATTTTACCATATTCACCAAAGTTTAGCATGCTAATGCAAAAATTAGCAGAAAAACAATATTTTATAGCTAATTTTAAGAAAATTATTACCAAATTGCTTTGGTAGAAACTAAAGAGTTTTTTTTTTTTTTTTTGATATTCCCATAGATCCAAAACCACGGTAAATTTCACCATATTCTGGTAACTTTGGTCACACTTTTTTTCTCAGTGTGAGATTGATATTTAATAAAATAATATGTGTAACAGGTTGTGCCGTTAATTCAGTATAAACATTAACTTTAATAGTAAAACTAAGCATGAGAACAATTTTGGGATTTAGTTAGTTGATTCAAATTTAAAGAAGAAGACTTTAGGAATTTCTTAAAGTAAACGTGTTATAGACTTTTCCTATTTTTAACAGAAAAAATCTTAAAATGAAGTTTAAATGTATATAAGAAAATTTTATTTATTGCTGTACAAAATTATTTAATATTATAGATATAATATAGTAAGATTATAGATATAATATTGTAATATTATATAAAATATCATATATTAATATTATAAAAAAAGTGCTATATATCATACCAAAACTTTACCAGGCTATTTTTGATTTTTTTTCTACTAACTAAATTAACTTTAAAGTTTAGTATAACATACATAATTTTTATATTAATTTTTACTAAACAAATACAATGCTATATTTGTTTTCATTGAACAAATATTTGAGTTTTATATGTTCGTGCATCATATAAACAAAATTTATGTTTAATAAAATTTGTTAACTTCAGTATTTCTGCCTTTTCAACAACTTGGAGGATTTAACTGTTTTAAAAATAAAAAATATTGTTTTTTTTTGAATTAATATTAAAGTAAATATTTAGCAGATTTTTTTAGATTGATTGTGAGGAATTATAGGGCAAGAAAAGGAAGTATAAAACTTCAAAATGAAAATTTAAATTCTAAGTTCATGATTCTAAAAATTTTACATACGTTCGACAATGTTACAATCGCAATTGTTAAGATGAACTCACCCGACAAAAACTTCGAATAAGGAAGAATTTTTAAATTTCAAATTTGTCTTTAATTTTATCAAAAAATATGAAACACTAAGAAACTTAATTATTTTAATACATTCTATATGACCCAACTATTTGTTATATAAAATAAAAACTTTTTCCTAAATTACAAAATTATAAAAATTAAATTGTAACATAAAACAACATTTATTTATATCTGTAACATCCTCCTTAAAAGTAATTTCTGAAAAATATCTGTTTAAAAATAGTGCAATGCAAAGCACAAATGTAGTTAGAGAACACATAAATTGTTGTTAGTATGCAAATAAAACCTCATTTTTCCTCTCCCTCTCAAATAAGTTGCGTGATGTAATACAACGACTTCCCGATAGGGGAAATAGATATATATTTGTTGAAGAAGCTGACTAGTTGTTGGTTGATTCAGATGTGTAGCACTGTGTGTGCGAACTATTGTTTCCTCATATTATGTTTTAATAAATACTTTATTTGCCGGCATTAGCCTCTGTGTTATTCAACCAAACAACAGTGGTAGCAGAGCGTGGTTTACGATCATCATGGAGAAAGACTTAGCTTTTGGAATTCCGAAGTTGACTGGAACTAATTATCATCTTTGGGCCATGAAAATGGAAGCAGTTTTGAATCTCAAGAAACTAATGTCGGCAGTGACAGAGGAAGCTCCAACTGACCCTGGTAAATTGCAAGTATGGGAAGCTACAAACCAAGATGCCGTATCATACTTGAAATTGTCTCTATCAGACGAACAGGCTTTGCAATATGCAGAAGAAAAGAATGCAAAAGCTTTGTGGACAAGAATTAAAACTACCTACACTGGGCTTGAGGAAGATAGAAAGATTGATGCGGGTGCCGAACTTAAGAGCTTAGAAATGCTGGATTCAGAAGCCGTAAACGATTATATAGCTCGAGCTAAAGGATTATCGACTAAGTGTGCTTCCTTGGGACTGAAAATATCTGACAGAGAATT
>NC_092206.1:80295014-80313657 GCF_043381705.1 Parasteatoda tepidariorum | reverse complement strand
TTTTTTTTTTTTTTTTTTTTTTTTTTTTTTTTTTTTTTTTTTTTTTTTTTTTTTTTTTTTTTAAATGTTCCCATAGATCCAAAAGCACGGTAAATTTCACCGTATTCTGGTAACTTTGACCAAAATTTTTTTCTCATTGTAGGATTGATATTTAATAAAATACTATGTGTAACAGGTTGTGCTTTTTATTCAGTAGAAACATTAACTTTAATAATAAAATTAAGCTTGAGAACAATTTTGGGATCTAGTTAGTTGATTCAAATTTAAAGAAGAAGACTTCATGAATTTCTTAAAGTAAGCGTGTTATAGACTTTTCCTATTATTAGCAAAAAAAAAGTCTTAAAATGAGGTTTAAATGTATCTAAGAAAATTTTACTTATTATGGTACAAAACTATTTCATATTATAGATATAATATAACAAGATTATAGATATAATATCGTAATATTATATAAAATATAGTAATATTTATAAAAAAAAGTGTTTTATATCATACCAAAACTTTACCAGGCTATTTTTGATTTTTTCTACTAACTAAATTGACTTTGAAGTTTAGTATAGCATATATAATTTTTTACTAATTTTTACTGGACAAATATGAATGCCATATTTGTTTTCCTCGAACAAATATTTGAGTTTTATATGTTCGTGCATCATATAAACAAAATTTATGTTTAACTTCAGAAAGTATTACTGTCTTTTCAACGACTTGGAGGATTTAACTGTTTTAAAAATATTTTTTTTTATTAATATTAAATTAAATATTTAACATATTGTTTTAGATTGATTGTGAGGAATTATTGGGCAAGAAAAGGAAATATAAAACTTAAAAATAAAAATTCAAATTCAAAGTTTATGATTCTATAAATTTTATACACGTTCGCTTATAAAATAATAATATTAAATAGTCTTTTTACAAGCAATATATACTTGGATTGTATTATTCAGAATCCTTTAAATCATATAAAAAATAAAGGAGTTAAAAACATAAAGCCTTTATGATCAATTTATATGCATAAATAGGCTGTTTGATACATAATTAAAGGAACTTTAAAAACGTTTTTTTCTTCGAAAACAATAGAGATTTAAGACGATCATAAATAGATCATGGCATCATGTCAATATATTAATATTTTTAAATATCATAATAATTATGTCACGGAATATATTTAACGATATACTGTTACACCTAATGATAAATATCGATTATTATAAGCAACGATTATATCATAATTATAACCAAAAATTATTGTCTTCTAAATCGGTTATATCCACGATATCTATCAAATACGATAAAATCATAGTAACTATCGAAAAAGGAAAATACCGTGTAGAAGAATATCGTGATAATTATTGACAATGCTACAACCGTAATAAACGTAACGTACGTAACGTAATTAAAATAACGTACGTACGTAATTAAAATGAACTCACCCGACAAAAAAAATTCGAATAAAGAGGAATTTTTAAATTTCAAATTTATCTTTAATTTTCTCAAAAAATATGAAACACTAAGAAACTTAATTATTTTAATACATTCTATATAAACTAACTATTTCTTATATAAACTGAAAAGTATAGTTTAAACAATTTCCCCTTATTTTTTCATTTTTTTTAATTACAAAATTATAAAAATTAAATTTTAACATAAAACAACATTTATTTATATCTGTAACATCCTCTTTAAAAGTAATTTCTGAAAAAATATCTGTTTACAAAAAAGTGCCATGCAAAGCACAAATGTAGTTCGAGAACACATAAATCGTAGTAAAAAAGGTAATGAAAAGCTGCTTTATCATATTAGGTAATATTATATAATCTCATCAAACTACTTAAACTTTTCAGAAATTATTTTATGGTTTTGAGTATCGTATAAATAAAACTGCAATTCGATTTTATTGTCAAATCGATAATTGATTATTATGTTTCTTTAGTTATCCGAAGTACTTTAGTAATTTAGTAAAGTAAGTTTTAGTGTACTTTATATTTCTTTTGTAATAATTTTTAGTGTGTTAAGTTGCTAGACATTAACCAGTGAAAACCCAGTAGGTTGTAAATTTATTTACTGTAGTTTTAAACGTTTCATCACTTAAATATTATTTCAATAAGTTAAGATAAAACATTTAAGATAGAAACAGTTTAATATTTTTGTTCTCACTGAGATAAAAAAGCTGCGGTTGCTCAGAGGACAGAGACCTCATCCACCAATGAGGGGACACAGGCTCGAATCCTAGCGGCGACAGAGAGTATGAATGCTGCTCTTGGCTTGCACCAACCACGATACGATGATGACATAAAGAATTTTTTGTTAATAGAGTTTGTTTGTTAAAATAAAGGAGTTTGTTTGTTACAATAACTGCATTTTTCTGTGAAATAATCTCGGTTTCTTACTGGTAAACCAGCTGAAAGTTTTTTTCCCCGTAAATTTAGCAGAGTTTTTTAAAGTATACTCTATTTAAATATATATTACTAATTTGCTAAGAAAATTAATTGATTTTTCTTTTCTGTTTGATAAGCATGAACATTTTTATGTTACTCCAATATATTCTTGAAACTAAACCTCTGCTTGTGTTCTTGTAGAGAATTTGTTTTAGAAATAACAATATAATTTTGTAATTTTCTTTTAAATACTTAAACTATTCTAACAATAAGACAACGCTTTTGGAAAAAAAACAATATCTCTTATTTTTTTTCGCAAAAGCTTTTTTGAGTATTTACAAATCCTTCAAGCAAAGAAAAATTGCAGCTCTTAAAGTTATCGTTTCCTTTGAAAGGTCCTTAAAAGACTTCCACTGGTTTAAGACTATTCCTTTGGTGAAAGCGTCTTCCACACAATTATCTTACGTTACCAAGACGCTCAAAATATTCTAAAAGTCTTTCTCTTTCTAGCTTTTAAAGGTGAAAAATGGGATTTGAGGAGCACTCAAAGGAATTAAAGCGTTTTGGAAGTAAAGCACGTGTGGCATATTAAATGAGAGATATTTTCTCACCAAAAATCCTTGTAAAAGCTAATTATACGCTTCAAATAATGAATTAGCATTGAATAAAATTTCATATGGTCGTTAGTTCCTCAATTGATGGAATGCGTATGGGCTATAATGTAAATCATATATCAATTAAAAATTATATTCAAAAAACTAAGTAAGTTAACATTTGATAAAACTTCCTTTAAAAATAAGTATCATTTTCGTATTAAAGTTTATAGTAATGCATTCAATAGCAAATGGAGAGAAAAATTCTATACTCTGTTGCAAGTTAAGAAAAAACCATTATCCCTATGAAAAGAGAATGTTTGTATCTAAATAATCGCAATATGGATGCCAAGCTCAAAATCAAATGTCACTCGAACAAATATCAATATCGCCTTCTCTTGAAACGACGTTGCGCAGCTTTCTATTTACTTGCTTTCTTATATTGCGTGAAATGATGAAACTTATTGGAATAATCAGTTAAAAAGTAATAAGAATTAATAAAAATGATAACTAAAATTCGTAACAAATATACATCTTTCTATTCGCATTAAAAGAAACTGATGACGGAGTAATAAATATTGTTTTTCGCAGATGATTTTCTTCTACAGCGAAGCAAAAGTTCAAATTTTTTATCTTGAATGATTTGTAAGGGCATATCAGCATAAAACGCGCCATTTTTAGTGGTACAATCAAATCCAATGCTCTTTCAACGTCATATAATTGTTTCTCTTTCAAGAACGAATGTTTTCCGTATTTATAGAAGTATGTCACCAAGTCTAGGATTCCAGTAAGACCACGAAACTCTTTTTTTTCAAGAATTCTATGATATAAACTGAGTGGCCAAATTATTATGACCACCTCAGAGTTTTATGCAAATGAGTTATTGTGTTACAGCGCTGCCACTAGAGGGCAAAATAACTATAACACGGGAATGCTGGACAAGTGAGTCATCAGTTATACTGTGTTGCTTGCTCAGATATGGGAAAGAAAAGTGATTTAACTGAATTTCAACGTGGAAGGATTGTGGGTGCAAGATGTGTCGTAACGAGTATCAGAAAAACGGCTGTACTTGTGAAGTGTTCTAGAGCAGCAGTTGTTAATGTGTACAAAGAATGGACAATTAAGCAAAAAACCAGGTCTCAATGTCAGACTTGTGGTCGTCACAGGGTACTGAATGCTCGATCAGAGAGAAGGCTGGCCATGGTTGTGCAGTGCAACAGGAGAGCAACAGTGCGACAAATTTCAAGTGATCTTAATCAGGGAGCAACTGTGAACGTCTCTGAACGGACTGTTCGACGCACATTGCGCCGTATAGGGTATGGAAGAAGACGACTGAAGGGGTGGTCATAATAATTTGGCCACTCAGTGTATATCGTAAAAGCACGAATTAAATTTCTGTCTGACGTATTCAACTTTTAAAAACTTTTATATTGCTTTGAGAGCATATTTGCATAATTTAATAACAAAATAAAACGGAACTATATGCAGTCGGGGGTAATGGTGTTTTCTTAATTTGGGCGGAGTATAGTAAAATTACCTTTCTATATGGCAATAAAATTTCTGGTAAAGAAATCATATTAAAACTATTAATTTAGTAAGTATTTTGTTCAAATGGTACCGGTGTACCGGAAATGCAGATCATAAAAATTATGTCTCCTATTAACCGAAATATAGTAAAGGACACAAAATTGAAAAATAAATTTAACCAAATAAAGGGTTTTTATACCCTACTTTAAGATAGCATTATAAAATAACCAAATTTTATTTTATGTTATATTTGAATACCATATTTTATTGCAAATTTGATCGAAGTCATTACCAAAGCTCTTCTGTAATAAGTTTTAAGTTTTTGCTGTCCCCATAGAACCAAAAATACAGTAAATAGTTCCATACTCTTGTTTTGACCATGTTTTTTTTTCTCAAAGCAATTATCTTTATAAGCCTATCTAAATTCTAGTTCCAAATAATGAGTAATTACTAAATGAAATTTCATATGGAAAATAAGCAATCGTACGAGGTGTGAGGTGTTATATGAATTATAGGGTACATCATATATAATAAGTAAGAATTTTTGTATCCACAAAAAATTTAAAGTGAATGTAGTATATGTCATGATATATTACTAAGGTGACTACGATTTAAAACTTTCTAACTCCCCCTGGGCAGGGGTGTACAGCTATGGTGGTTAATGCATTCTTCTACGAACCCAGATGTATTTGTTTTAAATCCAACCAACAGCCATCTCTCACACTTATCTCCCTCCACATCACTTTTGTGCCTATGTATTTTGATCAAAAATGAGTATATGCTGTTTCAATTTTTAATGCATGAAGTTTTCAAATTCGACTATATTTATTTCTGTACTATTTGGACATATTTTTGCTAAATTTTAATAAGCTTTCTTTATGCTGTATGAAATTATTTTAACATACTGCGTCATATATTTTGCCCTTAATAATTTCTGCTGCTTGTCTGATTCAGTTTTAAATACCGAACTATCTTTTATAACCTTCGCAAGAAAAATAAAAATTTGTAAAAAAGAACAAAACTCTCAATTTAAATTCAGGAAAACTTCAATTATAAAATTTCGAATTCGATAACTACTTCGATTTTTTTAAATGGAAGGAAATAAAGAATCGCAATATAAATGACAGAAAACTTTCGCTTCATTAAACTTCTTCAATCATTGAGGTTTATTTAAAACTGATTAAAACTCTTAAAAGAATTTTAAGTAATTGAAATAGTTCGAAATTTTATTTGAATAAAACTTCAATTTCCTCATATATTTCTTTTTTAATTAAAATTTAGATCAAGTCAAAGAAGTGATTTAAAATTTTATTTCTTCACTAAAAATCTAATCATCTCTTCTAGAGAATAAAATTTTTTTCGAGCTTTGTTCCCGAAGTTTGGGTTCAAATCCTTAATTATATGAAACATCTTTCAACCAAAACTGTATGCAGATTTAGAAATTCAAATTTTAAACAACTCAGCAGAACAAAATTTAAATTAGAAACCAAAGATTTTTTACATTAGTTAGACGTAAAAAAAGTTCTGAGTAAATATTTAAAAAAGAACTTCTCAAAGCTATTTTCAATTAATATGACGCACATATTAACATCACTGGTTTGTAAAGGGCGAAAAGTTGTATCAAATAGTTCGTACCGATTATACTGATTTGCACTGTACAGACTTATATTTTCTAGTAAAAGAATTCTTAAATTAACTAAAAACAATTCAAGAGATCTTTTGCAAACGTAAATATTTATGAATAAAATAAAAAATATTTACAATATGTATATTCTTTAATAAAGTGAAAATAATTTTTTTTCATTTAATTTGCAGTATATCTTGACATCATTGATTTTGAATATAAATAACCTAAACTTAAGCTAAGTGTGAAATAGTATGATCGTACAGATTCTGGAATTCATACAATTCTGGAATCAGCATTTTCAGTAACGTCGAATAATAGTGCACATTGAGAAAAATGTAGTCAAAACAACCAAAATATGGTAAAATTTACCATGTTTCTGGCTCTGTGGGAACACCAGAAAGTATGGTAATTTCCACGATATACCTTAGTAATTATTTTGGTAAAATTAACAATAAAATATTGCTTTATAATTTGAGTTAAAATTAGGTAATTGATGTGACATTTGGTAATTTTATCTTGATATCTTAAAGCATGGCATAAGAACCAATTATTCGGTGAAATGTACGTTTTATTTATGTATTTTTACTATCTGTGTGGTAATAAAATTTATTAATATGAAAACCAAAAATTCCGGTAAACCGTTACCATATGAGTGTTTTAAATATTGTATATTTTCTGATTTTATTATTACAATCATGTTTTTTTTTACCAGAAATGTCTTTTCGATACATAATGGTAAATTTATGAAAATTTTTTATTCATGTAAAATTTATTATAAAATAAATCTAACTTATTAAACAATAAATATAGTTTATTTATCATTATATGATTGCAAAGCGAAAATTAAATATCGTTATAGTAAAAAAGTAATATCACATATTTACTTAATAATGTAATAAAACGATATGTTTAGTGAGCCTTTAACTTTTATTTACAATCATAATCGAATACCCAATAATAACAGAGAATAATATCTAGTGTGGATGATAAATGATGTATAAATTTAATTGGTAAACAACTGTAAATACACAAATACATTTTTATTTTTTCGGTAAATACCGTTATGTAGCATTACTAAACGTATCCCCCCCCCATGTCCTAGTATGCTGCCTCATCGTGGCGGGGGTGGTGGCCCTGGGTGGAATTTGTGAAGTACGTCCGGAGTTATATACTCCTGGCAGGGTCACCCAAGGCGTGAAGGCCATTCCACTATACCCAGCTAAAGCATAAAGGCAACGGACAAAGTCAGACTTCTTCCCTCGGGCGTCCACGGTCCTAGTACCAACAGAAGCTGCATACTTCTCCTTCATGCTCACCAGGCTTCACCTGATCATTTGCTGTCCTGTATGGGACTGGAGAAAAATTTTATTTTGGAGGATCCGCAGATGGTGTTTGATTTTCTGTCGGTGAACGGTCTCCTGGACTTGGTCTAGCCTTGTTCTGGGCCAAGAGGAATAAGTACCACTAAACGTATTACCGTTATGTAGCATTACTAAACATGAATTTTATACTGATGACAACCAAGAATTTCAGGGTTTTTTTGTTGTTTAATTTACCAAAACTTTTCTTCATTAAGCAAAAACTATTTTAAACCATTATGTAGAGCCCCTGAATATAGGAGCCTTACCATTATGGAGATGCATTAGCAAACGTCACTTCACTTACCAGCCTGAAAATTTTCCAGTGATGGATGAGTTACTAATAGCAACCGATTGGAATATGTTTCATTTCTAAATAAAGAGTGCTAACAACTGGTTGCCATTAACAATCATAATATTATGGCAAATGATTGAAAGATATTAAGTCGAGTGATATAGTTCTACCGCTAACTTTGACCTCTTTGATTCGTCATGTTATATAGCGAAATAATTTTTGTGAGCTTATGATGCATTAGTAAACATCTCTAAAAGGTATCTTATAATTGGATTATGATGCAATCGAATTTTTTAAAAAAAATTCCAAGTTTACTCTCAAGGATTAGTTTACTTCAAATAAAACGTCGATAAGCTCATTTCAGTATGGAATTTGGGTCGAAATATAATTCCTGCAAGTTCATTGGTGCCTATTAGAACTGTGTCCAATACAGTTGAATCTAAATTAGAGCTATGCCAAATCAATAATTAATGTCCAATTTCACGTTAACATTTGTACCTCTCACATTTTGTATCTTAAAAGGTAACCAAAAAATACTTATATTTAAGGAAAAACTTGCTCATCTTTTCTTTTTATAAAAAAAATACAAGTTGCAAAACTTTTTTTATCTCACACAAATAATTTCTTTGCTCCTGGGACATTCGTTTCAGAAGGAGCTAAAAAGAATTATTGAAAAAAAAGACGAAGAACGCCCTTCTTGGAAAAGTCTGTGGAGCAAAAACGCAATTTTCCTTTTAATAAACTCTCAGCAAACAACAATGCATGGCCCTGAATTATATCTCTCGGGAAATCTAGATTATTTGAGAGTAAATTACGTAAGAAAAATGATAAAATAGGAAAAGAAAATTTTTGTTAAAATGTTTCACATTTTTTTTATTTGGCGTTGTTTAAATACTTTCGAAAACCATTGCACGGAGAATTAAAATCTCACAAAAATACTGTACGTTAATAACATTACTGGGGAAAATTACCATAATTCTGGTTATAAAACCAAAATTTATGATATATAAACCATTCATTTTGATAACTTTTCTGTTCATATGATAACGGTTTAACGGAAATTTTTGTTTTCAAAACAATAGTTCTTAATATCACACATTTAGTAAAAAATACAAAACTGAAAAGCAAATTTTACTGGAATAATGGTTTTTATTTCGTGCTCAAAGGTGAAATTGTATGAGGATGAAATTACCAAGTTTTCCTTCATATATCACATTTTATCATATATTATTAAACCGTATTTAACCCAAAATCATTACCAAAGATCTTCAATGAGAACCGCCGAGATTTTGGGGTTGCCAAAAAGCCGGAAACACTTTAAATTTTATCATATTTGTGTATTTTTCGACATTTACTTTATTCTTAGTGTAACAAATCCAATTCATATAACTAAAACACAAGACATTTTAAATTACCAGTTTTAAAATAATTAAAATTTTGGTCCCCTTTATTATTATTATTGTTGTTGTTCTTTCAGCTACTTATATAACTACCTATATTTCGCTTTAACTAAACATAGTAGTACTTTAAGAGCTCGTTAAATTTTAACGATTATGGTTGGAAACATTTATTACATAGAGAAAAATTATATAGAATTTGAAAATTGAGAATATAAATTTTTTTACCAATTAAAAAAAATTATTAACTTTGAAACTTAATGTATTTTCCTTATATTGATTTTACATTTTTTGAATATCAACTACAATAATTCTCTGTTTTTACACTAATATCCAAAAAGGCACATATGATTTTTGTGTTTAAACTTTATTTATATTCAAATTCTAAATTATTAAAAGATCTTTTTCGTATTGATTTGCTTTTTTTTAAGAAGTTATCTTTAATAATCCTCTGCTTTTATGTAAATATCCAGAATTTTGTTTATGTATTTATCCTTTAAATTTATTATGATTAAATTCAAAATGTATTAAACATTTTTTTGTATTAATTTGCTTTCTTTAAAAATGTTTTCTACAATAATTCTCTACTTTTCTACTAATATCAAGAAATTCATCTTTTTTTTAATTTATTTTTCTTATTAAAATTAAAATTAATCTTAATTCAATTAGAAATGTATTAAATATTTTGCGCTGATTGGCTTTTTTTAAATATTATCTGCAATATTTTCTGCTTTTACCGTAATGTCCGGAAATGTGTAACATTTTCTTATGAATTTATGTTTTTCAACGTTTCAAAATCAACAATTAATAAAAATATACGACTAATTATCTAAATACTACTTTTGATGTTTTTTTCTTTAAGAAAAGAAATTAAAATTTATCTGCAATATTTTTCTTCCTTCAATCTATTGTTAAGAATTGTATATTTGTTTCTGAAAGTTGTGAAAACAATAATCTTAAACTTTATAAAAATAATAAACTGATCAAAAGCCAGTTTTTATGTGAGTTTATTTCCTTTAAAAATATCAAAATCCATCAACAATAATTCACGACTTTACATCTTATTTTTTTTATTTATTTATGCTTTTCAAAGTTTTAATAATAATCATATACTTAGTAAAATTATAAATGTGTTGAAAAATTTTAACTTTTAGTTTGTTTATTTGTTTTAGCAAAGTACTAAATTTGCCTGAAATATCTTTTGCAATTTACCTTTTGCAATAACGTCAAAAAAATTATGTTCTTGTTTGTCTCTAATATCAAATTGTATTTAGTGGCATATTTACTCATATAAAGTTTCCATTAAAAGGAAAAAATACAGTTATTTTCTGGATTAAGGCTCCTATACTATCAGAGCTAACCTATCAAGCAATATTGGAGCCAAAAAGTTCACAAGTTAACGTTATGTTAGTATTGTGCTTATGTTAGCTCTTTGAAGCAAAAATAGATGATGAGTCGGCCTGTCTAATTCGGGGGCTCTATTCTGGATAATGTGTTTAATAGCAGCAATAAAACACGTAATTAGTGCTATTAAAGACGTCACAAGTATAATTAAACACGTGATATAAGTAATTTTTTACTTTTTCATTGATATCAAAAAATTTATGTTCTTATGCATTCCTTATGTCAAAGTATCTTTAGCGACAGATTTACTCATATAAAGTTTCTACAAAATTTGAAAAATACAGTTATTTTTCCTGACAACGTGTTTAATAGCAGTGAAAAAATTTATTGCTGACTTTTAGGTGTTACCGCTTCGCTAAATTAATATTTTACTACCTTTAAAGCTATAACTTGTGTAGTTAATGTCAACCAAGTCTTTTCCGTTTCGCTTTTTCTTATATATTTACATTTAATACATCATAAAACTATTTTTTTTTATCCCAAAAGGCTATCCATACCTCCAGTAACTTACTCCTAAAAAACATTCTTAAGATAGGTAAAAAGTATTGCTAAGCAAATAAAACGGGGAAAAAAAGGTTTGACCTTTAAGAAGATTTATTACCTTAAACCTTAGATGGTATTTCTGGCATTATCTTGTAAAACGTAAAATAAAGTATTTTATTTTATTTAGCAAAGGGGATTTTCAAATTTAAAAATTAATTTTATTTTTCATTTAAAGAAAATATTGCCGATCTATCGTCAAGACCTATTATCGAGATGGCTTGATTGAACTGACATATTTGTTTTATATATTTAGATAGTAGATACGATATGTTAACAATTTTTTTTCCGTTTCACTTTCTCTTATACAGGGTGATGGAACACAGTAGTTATAAATTTGGAAAGGCAGTAGAAAACATGGTTGAGATTGCTTGTCTACCTCGCCAAGTTGGTCTCCAAATTATTAAATAGCGTGCATACAAATTGGCATGATGAGTCCATGCTTAACAAAGAGGCACACCAAGCGACGCACGATGATACTTCTGGAAAGGATTTGCTATCCTTAAATGGCGAGCATACAAATTGGCATGATGAGTCCATTCATAACAGAGAGGCACACCAAGCAACGCACAATGATACTTCTGGAAATGGTTTGCTATGCACTTGAATACCTGCAAGTGACGTCATCGTAGGTAAATCGTGACATTCGTCGATTCGGATGTTAATCAGGTTCGACACACACGCGTCACGTCACTTACAGGTATCCAATTAAGTCTGATTTAAGTTACTTTGTTAGGCGTAATCACTCCACTTCTTTTCGAGTTGCAAATACTCAATTCTCAAAGCTGATTTATTATTCTCAAATATATCATCAAGAACTCAGGCTAATATGACTTACGGACCACCTGTTTTTTGTAATTAATAGAAGTGCAAATTAGTTGCTAATGTCAATAGAAAAACCTTTTTTACAATATGAAATGTTTGATTCCAATTACAAAACGAATGCTTACATATTAGGGTATCTCTATACCACGGTACAAATAGACGTCTTGTCACATAGTAATTAAGAATAAGAAAATAAACAGATACGGAGCTGTAGGAAGCTGTTTGTTCGAATGGAGAGTATGAAAGGATATAATTATCGACTATGTCAACCTTCTTCTATAAAAAGGTACCTCGTGATAGAATCGAGTTAACATGTCTTATATATTAGTCAATTCGTATTTAATATTTACAGTGGTAGTTACACCACATTACTCCCTTTCCAGTGTTTTATCTGTGTTAAAATTCGATGAACGATTACCACTAGTTGATTTATGTTGTATTTTTTCATATCATTTTTGCTTATTGTATTTTTTTTTTCATTTTTTGTTTATTTATATCATTTCACCCATTTTTTTTTCTTCTTTTTTGCTTATTGACCGGGAGACTCTTGTTTACTTCACCGGATTTCTTTTTTTATTGAGCATATATTTTAAGCAAAGTCAACTGTTTTAATGTGGTCCATTCCTCGATCTGGGTAATTTCATATCACGTTCGCAGGTCACCATTGAAGGGATAAAATTATTGACTATGTCAACCTACTTCTATCAAAAGGTACCTCGTGTTAGATTGAAGTTAACATGTCTAATATCCTAGTGAATTCGCATTTAATATTTATAGTGGTAGTTACACCGCAAGTATAAATTCAGAGTGCACCACAAACAGACATTTGAAAGCCATAAGCTGTAAAAAAAAAAAGTCCTGACTTTATTTGTAATGAAGTTGCCAGAAGTTTTTGTAATGTGGACTCAACATGTAAACTTGAGATACGTATATTGCTTCTTTTATTGACTTATGGAGTATAAATTGTTCTCTATGTTCGAGCAGGACAATATACTTCTCTGTTTAAATGCCAAAGAGAAGTTATTTTCTTAACTGGGATTAATGTAGACATTTGCTGAACTTCAGAAAAATGCAAAGCAACTATACCAAAGGGTTTTGTTTATCTTAGTATGGTTAACAGAAAAGGGAGAAGAGAGGCCAACTCTGTGTGAGACCCGTACAATTCTTCTGTGCGTTATGCGTTAGTTTACTAGGATATTTTCTAGTCAGATTTATTTGTAATTACAAACACAGAACTTATGAATTCCATTACTTATAAGCACAAAAGTTCAAGTTTATGGCCAATTTTTAATAGTACGGAAAATTTTAAACATCTCACCCACCTTCTCACCAAAAAATGGTTTTGAAAATCAAATTAATTTTAGTTAATAAACTAAAGGAAGTTCTTTTTATAAATCAATGACAATAACATTACGAGAAAAAATGGCCTAATAAAGGGTAGACTACAATACATGTTAGACTATTATATATATGTTAGACTACTAAATATATGTTAGGCTGCTATATATATGTTAGACTACAATAATTTGGTGTCTAAAGAGTGAAAGAAATGAGCACGGGACGGAGAGCAATCCGAAAAGAACAATAAAAACTGTGCCGGAGGGGCAGGCGAGCGATAGCGAGCACGGGTTATATCTGTCTCTTGTAACGAATACTACATACTAACTTTAATGCTTGTTCAAATAATAGACATTTTTCCCCAGCGAAAATAGGTTCCCTTGAACGTCCTTTATCTCAGAACTGTTTGAGTTTGGCGCAAGTCAATGCTGTCGGGCAGCCAAATTGAATTAACGTTGACAAAAGAACACCATGATCCAATAGAATCAAGCTTTTCAAAGAACACTCACAATAGAAAGTATTCTAAGTGATGATTTAATAGAATGAAGTTATTTTCCCTATACAAGCCTTAGAAAGGATAAAGCCAAGTATTAGCTTAATCTCCAGTCTTCAATGGCATTAGAAACTTTATAAAGTCTTATCTTAAACGCGCCAAGAGTGAATTCTTGGAGGGATATTAATTAAGAAGAGAGCTTTCTATCAAGCAGCGTTTGAGCTTCTGGTTTAGTTTACATTAGCAAGGAAGAGCAAATAAGCTTTATTATGATCAAGTAAGTAACCTTCAAAGATGAAATTCTGTTGTAATTTTGCGATTTTGCTGACACTGGATTTAAAATATTTTAAAAGTATTACATTTTTAGTAATTCATAAAAAATATTCAGTTAAACTACGTAATTAAAAATTTCTTAGATTTCAATATTTCAAGTAATTAAGTTTAATATGACCATTTAACATTTTTAACTATATTTACTTGTACAGTTAGTAGTAGAAAAAAATATGTAAGTAATGGAAGAATAAAAAAGCTTTATTATTCTAAAAATTAAAAACTCGAGTCAGTTGTGAATATATGAATGAAAAAAAAAGGCAATCATATAAATTGGCGTAACTTTGACGCCGATATTCAATGACTCAAGATTTACAATATATATGTTTAATAAAATAAATAACAATAAATTAATAAATTTATTGTTATTTGTGGACCAAACACTGGGACAAACTATCCTTCGTGGAGGACTTTTTTGATGGAACTAACCCACATTTGCGTTAGAGGGAGAGGAAAGGCATGACAAACTCCCACAGTTAACCCGATAGAAAGGGAACTCCTACCCATGATCCGCCAACCCCTGGCGATATTTTACATCAGCATTGCAGTCGGTGAGAGTGGTGTGCAGAATTCATATCGACCAGACATTGTTGGGATTCGAAGCTGGGTCACCTCATTGAGAAGCAAACGATCTATTTCGTATGCCACCAACGGCTCCAACCTTTTTAATTTTATAACCATCGTTGAACAATAGACCCAATTTTGAGTTTAGGTCTACCAATGTTCAATTCCATAGCCAATAATTCCAATAATTATGAAAAGAGTCTAGAAGACAAGGGAACTCCAAGATCAAGTATTTTGATTCCGTGGTGGACTTTTTTGAAAGGGAATATTTTATATCTGCACTGTGGTTGGTGCAAACAGTCTGTGGAATTCGTATCGACCAGCCATTGCTGGTATTCTAACCCGGGTCACCTCATTCAAATGCGAATGCTCTATCCTCTGAGTCAGCATCTTTTTTTTTTAATTCCTTTCACAATCAAACATGATCTGATGTCACTAAAAGTGCCTTCCTCAATAGAGGTTTGTCGGATTTCGATAGCATATTTGGTTATATGAATCTTATTATTGCTTTGTGTCTCTTTATAAAAATATCTAAAAACATATTTTAGGCGTGTTAATTATGTAATATCCTGTATTTTAAATTCGTTATCAAGAACATGAAACTTGTATCACAATACATAAAAGTCCAATCATTAGGTAGAAAGCTATTGAAGTTGTAATTTTTTATTTATTTAATTAATTAAATTTTTGTGTAACGTATTTGCATGAACTTTGCGTAACTTATTACGTTGATTAGAAAACCTCTTAGCATTTTAGATATTTAAAATATTTCCCTAAATTCTCAAAAAACGTAGTTCGCTACTATACCAATTTGAGCTATTTCACTTTTTATAAACTAGAACTTTTATGGTGGAATAAAATATACAGGTTTCATTCTTTTATGTAGATTTCCCTATTTTGTTTTACCTCCTTGGATACAGCAAGTAAGAAAAAATTCTTGAAGCCATTCATGAATAAAATCTTCTGATTTCGTTCAAAATACTGATGCAAAAACACTAGAATTTCATATCACTCTTTGGAACATGCATTGTTATTCAGCAGCAGTACAAATCAAAATCTGTATTTTTATACTATTTTAGAATATTTAAGTTTTTGTCATAAATATGTCAAAAAACATGCGAACATAGAAATAATATTTAAAAAAAAGCAATCAAAAAACCATAAAATTTAAAAATAACAGTAATAAATAATTTTTTATTATATTTCTTTAATAACTTTTATCATTGTTATTCAGATTTATTGTAATTTTTCATTACATTATTGTAATTTTTCACCAACATGGTCAGATCGAGAAGACAACTAGAATGGGACGGAGCCTCTTAACTGTTTCGTTTTCAATGCATGCGTTTGTCTCATATTACGATCCCAGAAGCCAGTGAAGAAGCTCAAAAGGTTCTAAACAGGTTACGCTTTTAGGTTCGCTCAAGAGCAAAAACTCCTTCGCAAGCAAAAAACAGGTTTTTGTTTATGATCAGAACAAATATGAAGAAAATATTTACGTTTTGGCTTTAATCTCAGTTAACAGTTTCTTCTTCTTCTTCATTGGCCTGACAGCCCAGGATGGGTCCTTGCCTTCCACAGAGTTGAACTCCAGGCTCTTCTACACTTCGCCAGAGACATCCAATTTGTGACTTTTAGAATATTTAAATCACTTTCGAGCCATCTAAGTCTAGGTCTTCCTCTTTTTCGAGTGCCTAATGGTCTGGCAGAAAAGATCTTTTTTGTAACGCGGTTCTTGATTGGTGTCCGCCCATTTGATTCTCTGAATTGCAATATATTTGACAACGTCAGGTTCTTTAAATAGTATGTAAAGTTCGGAGTTAGTTCTTCTTCTCCAGACATTTTTACATTTAAGGCCACCAAATATGCTTCTTAAAATTTTTCGTTCAGACACAGAAATAGTGTGCTTTACTTTTTCTGTCATTGTCCAAGTCTCAGCAGAGTAAGTAAGAATGGGTCTCATCAAACTTTTGTATATCAGAATTTTTGTATTTCTGCTGATGAAGTTAGATTTCAGATACTTTCTAAGAACGAAAAAACATCGATTAGCTGCTGTGACTCTACTACGGATCTCAGGCAGGATATCGTTAAGACTATTGACTTCAGATCCCACAGTTAACAGTTTACTATGTCACAAAATGAAAAGTTGATCAGTTGTGTATCTCGACTGACGATAGCACGGGACCGTTTACCTGAAATGAATGGAAGTTTTATTGCCATCCAACTAGAGCTCTGGTTAAATTTAAGCATTCTAACTAGCTCAATAGAGATCACAATTTTAATTGACGATAATTGACTCTTTGATAATAATGTATCTATAATTCTGCTTGCGGCTGTCAATAAATGATTAAAACTCTTGTTTTCATCAGACACTAAGCTCCAGAGGAGATTCAAACTCTCTAGTTAATTGAAAAGAAAATAGCTTGGTGATAAATTCCATGTGGTGGCAAATTCTGCTTGAAGCGGTTAGAAAACAAAACTTGTATCGCCCTCCATTAAAAAGTTCCAAATGGGAATTTTGAGCACTCAAGCTCGTTGAAAAGTTTTAAATTTCAGTAGCAAGATTCAAACCTTAAACACACAAAAGTGAGTAATAAAAATGCAATAGCAGTAAAAGAGCCCTGATGGCCAAGGGAATAGAGAGTTCGCTTTCCAATGAGGTGATCTGGATGTGAATCCCAGCAATGGCTGATCGCTACGAATTCTGCATCCGGCTTGCACCGACCACAGTGATGACGTAAAATGTCCTCAGGAGTAAACAGATCATTGGTTAGAGTCCCATTACTGTCAAGCTAACCATGGGAGATTTTCGTGGTTTTCCTCTCCATGTAACGCAAATGTGGGTAAGTTCCATCAAAAAGTCCTGCACGAAGGCAATTTTCCTCCAATACTTGATCCAGAAGTTCCCTCGTCTTCTGTATTGGGTTCAAAATTGCAAGCCTACTGAGTTGAACATTAGTAGTCATAAACCCAAAGAATTGTGTCAGCTGTTCAACTACGGTTATAATAACAGTGAAGTAAATAAGTCATTTGAATTTTGACCTTCGTTTAGGAATAAACTAAAAAGGATATTTCTAGTATTTTTATCATGTCTTTTCTTTAACCGAATTATTTTTTGAAGCATCAAACTTTTTAATGAATATTCATAAGAATTCTGCGATATGGTCGCTTTTACAGCATTGCCAAAATGTTTTAAACAATTCTTAGAACTATAAACTTAAAATGAATATCCTTTAAGGAAATAAATATAACATCAATCTCTTCTTTATCTTTTTGCAATCCATCAAGTGTTTCAAGACAACTAAAGACGATTTGTTTCTTTCTGTTTGAAAAGGGGTCTTTTGAGTGTCTGGAAATCCACCAAACAAACAAATTTAATCCAAGCACTTGAGGAGAGTATCTTTCCCTTCAAAAGTTTCAATGGAATTATTCAACTTCAAAATTGAAATGCTGTAAAATCGTTCTTAGAACAGAATTCTTCAATAGATATAACGCTCAAAATATTTTATAAGTCATTCTCTCTCTCTTATCCCTTTTAAAAACGAAAAATAAAGTTTGAAGTGCACTCAAAAGCATTAATGCAATTTGGAATTAGAAAACTTTCAAAAGGCAAATTTATGTATTTTCTAAAGAGAAGGGATCAGAATAGAAAGGTGACAAATAAATTCGTACTCGAGCATTAAACATTTTAAGAAATTTCTTTATGAGAACTGAATACTTTGACACTTTTCAGTCTCTAATTTGAACCCCATTTTTAATAATTTTCAACAATAGTATAGTTAATACTTAGATTAAATTGTAGTATGGTTAATACTTGTATAGAAATTCACAGATTATAGTTAGTCAAAATCTGAAAAGTTGCAAAAGATAAAAATCTGCATAACTTGCAAAAGAACTAATGTGTATCAAAAAATTATCGTGCATTAACGTTTATATATATATATATATATATATACATATATATAAATAAATAA
>NC_092206.1:80286272-80295006 GCF_043381705.1 Parasteatoda tepidariorum | reverse complement strand
TTCTTTATATTATATAGGAAAAATTTCGTTCTTGATAATTGAGGTCAACTTACGCAAGTGCCCAACTTACAAGGGTGGTCGACTTGACAGGTTTCACTGTATATATATATATATATATATATATATATATATATGTTACTTTAAAAACCCGAAGTCTGGTAAATTCTTGGTATTTCCAAAATTGAATGATGACAGAAATTCTATTTATAGCGGCCAGGAAATGAACGTAATTTTAATTGCCATCCAAATAGATCTCTGGTTAAAATTTAAGCACTATAATTAGCTAGATAGAGATCAAAAATATAATTGACAATAATGACGATAATTTAATCTTTGATAGGAATTTGTCAATCAAATCTGCTTGTAGCTGTCAATAAATGATTAAAAATCAAATTTTCATTTGACACTAAACCTTTGTGGAGATTAAAACACTCTAGTTTATGGAAATAGATTTGGTGATAAATTCCCTGTGGTGACAAACTCTGTTTGCATCGGTTAGAAAATAAAACTAGCATCGCCAACTATCAAAAAGTTCCAAATGAGAATTTTGAGCACTCTAGTTCGTTGAGAAGTGTTTGAAATTCGCAATGGCAATGAAATTCGAAATCGCAAGGTTCAAACCTTAGCCGCACAAAAGTGAGATAAAAAAAAGTTGTTTTATCACGCAAGCCAAAATGGAATCATAATAAAGCTAACTTCGGTCTTTTACATAGCCAATTTGGTAAAAGCTAGATTTTACCGGCAAAACCAGAGTCTTATGAAATTTCAGATTTTTACGGTAACAGCTGTAAAAGCTCGAAATTTGGTAAATCCCAGATATTATTGGTTTACCTAGGATGTACAAAAATTGCTAGGAAACATGTAGGAGTCATTTTTTTATGAATTTATGTTTCTCAAAGTTTCAAAATCAACAAAATAATAAAAGTATAAGAAAAATTATCTAAATATTACTTTTGATGTTTTTTTTTTCGTTAAGAAAAGAAATTAAAATTTATCTGCAATAATTTTCTTCTTTCATACTAATTGTAAGAATTGTATATTTATACATTTGCTTCTCAAAGTTGTTATTACGTTTTGAAATAAGAATTAGATAATTTTTGTGTTATGGAGAATTAGGTAAAAGCGTTTTCTTATGTCTTCAATAACTTTTAACTTGTACAATAGAACTCTAGTTCATGTTTAGAAATATGTAGAAAATTTTGTATTTCTTTCAAGAATTTAGTTAAATAAAATATAGCAGTGGAAGAAATAGGGTATATTTCTTGCCGTACTCAACAGTTGTGAAAAAAATAATCTTGAACTTTATAAAATAATAAACTGATCAAAAACCATTTTTCATGCGAGTTTATTTTCTTTAAAAAAATCAAAATCAATCTACCATAATTCACGACTTTACATCTTTTTTTTTTATTTATTTATGCTTTTCAAAGTTTTAATAGTAATCATATACGTAGTAAAATTATAAATGTGGTGAAAAATTTAAATTTTTAGTTTGTTTATTTGTTTTAACAAAGTACTAAATTCATCTGAAATATCTTTTGAAATTTTCTTTTTGCAATAACGTCAAAAAATTTATGTTCTTATTTGTCTCTAATGACAAATTGTATTTAGTGACATATTTACGCATATAAAGGTTCCATAAAAAGGAAAAAATACAGTTATTTTCTGGATAATGTGTTTAATAGCAGCAATAAAACACGTAATTAGTGCTATTAAAGACGTCACTAGTATAATTAAACACGTGATATAAGTAATTATAAGTAGTAATTAATTTTTTACTTTTACATTGATATCAAAAAATTTATGTTCTTATATATTTCCAATGTCAAAATATCTTTAGCGACAGATTTAATCATATAAAGTTTCTATAAAATTTGAAAAATATCAAAATTATCATAATAATGTGGCCACTCACTGTAAACGTTACGGTAAAAATGAGAAGTCTGCTAAAAGTTTGGGTTTTTACCCAAATCAGACATGGGGTATTTACCTTAACATGTGCACTGACTGACAAAATTGTTATAACCACTTTACACTTACACATAGATCAATTATAATTTTCTCGAGGTACAGATAGCTAAGAAAAAGAATTGCAGGATAAGTGAAGAATCAATTGAACTGTGATGCTCGCAAATAAATGGGCGGCAAGACGAGATTTAACTGAAATAAGGTAAAGATTGACATGCTTGCAGGTGCTTAAAATGTAGGAACCAATATTATAGCCGAAATGGTTACACTTATAAAGCTTTTGAAAAGAGTTGTTAATAATGCAGTTAGTATTGTTACATGTTTTTCCTTACACCATGCAGGTAGCTTGATGCAAATGGAAGAGACAGTGCATAAGCAATTGCCCCAATTGCATCGCCACAAGACTCCAAACTGGTAAAGGCAATTAATGATCTTTGAGGTGTTTAGTTTATATTGTATAGTTCCATTGATTCCTGCAGAACAACATTTGAACGCCCAAGTGTAATTAAGTGCTATCGCAAATCAAGCACATCCTGTAATATTAATGATGCATCCTGCCAGATAAGGATACATTGCTTACTGTTATAAAGCTGACTTTATCCGATGATAGTATTAAGAGCACGACAGAAACTTTTCATCTTCATTACTGGCTACTGCAGTTACCTGATCTCAATCAAATCGAGAATCTGTAAGATAAGTTCGAATGGGTCGTTGTGCAACTTAATCAAGTTCCCTCAAATCTTAAGGAATTGGAAAGTGCAGTCCATTGAATATGCTCTCAGATTCCTTACACCACCTACTAACATCTCAAATTTTAAATGATTCCATACCATATTAATGCAAAATGTGATATTTTATAGAAAAGGTGGTCACAATTTGATTACTCGGTGGTATACATATAATAAAGTATAATTATTAACAGCAAAGTTAGAACTCCAAAATAATATACATATATATAAATGAAAGTCTGTTTTTTATCTGTACCTTGGGGAGCTGATAGTTTATTGAATCTATCGCTGATAGATTTAGCGAACTGATAGTTCGAAGCGCGGGGAAGGCCACTGACTTTAGAGCATTCTACTAATTATGAGAGAAAAAACGAATAGAATTTTTTTATCTGCTTAGAACTCGCCATTGATAAAAACTATCCAGCAGATTATTCTATTTTCTCTATCAGATAGTTTAAAGACTACATGAGTGTTTTCTTTTTTAGCTTAAGGCTCTCATTTCAAAAAGGAATTTGTTGCATATTCTTCAATATTNTTTCATTTTCATTACTGGCTACTGCAGTTACCTGATCTCAATCAAATCGAGAATCTGTAAGATAAGTTCGAATGGGTCGTTGTGCAACTTAATCAAGTTCCCTCAAATCTTAAGGAATTGGAAAGTGCAGTCCATTGAATATGCTCTCAGATTCCTTACACCACCTACTAACATCTCAAATTTTAAATGATTCCATACCATATTAATGCAAAATGTGATATTTTATAGAAAAGGTGGTCACAATTTGATTACTCGGTGGTATACATATAATAAAGTATAATTATTAACAGCAAAGTTAGAACTCCAAAATAATATACATATATATAAATGAAAGTCTGTTTTTTATCTGTACCTTGGGGAGCTGATAGTTTATTGAATCTATCGCTGATAGATTTGGCGCTGAACTAATAGTTTGACGCGCGGGGAAGGCCACTGACTTTAGAGCATTCTACTAATTACGAGAGAAAAAACGAATAGAATTTTTTTATCTGCTTAGAACTCGCCATTGATAAAAATTATCCAGCAGATGATTCTATTTTCTCTATCAGATAGTTTAAAGACTACATGAGTGTTTTCTTTTCTACCTTAAGGCTCTCTTTTCAAAAAGGAATTTATTGCATATTCTTCAATATTAATTTGTTTCAATTATTACATAATAACTCAATGAGCAAAGTGAACATGATTGCCTAGGAAAACTACGTCATTCAATTAGTATTCCTTAATTTATCTTATACCATGTGTTTAACCTCCAGGCCAGTGAGAGAATAATTACTTATGCCGCCAGTGTATGGTTCAACAAGGGGGTCAAGATGAGAGAAAAACTAGAGCCTATAATACAACTAGCACCGAAGCCCTGCAAATACTAGCGGGAATCAAACCCATTCATTATAAAATAATTGACGAAATTTATTATAAAAGATTAAGATGGGGATGGCATTTAGACGATCTAAATTTAGTTAGCACTAATTCAACACATGCCCAATACCTAGAGTCTCTGCCACCCCTCAAGCATCCAGCTACTTCTCTCGCTGTATCCTGGAGCAAAGGAAAACCGGAAAACAATAACATCGAAATCTACACAGCCGGATCAAAAATTGATGATAATGATAGCGAACCTAAGCAGAGTAAAGTAGGATACGCTATCGTCGTCAAGCAAAATGGACTTACAATCGATCTTATCTCTAATAGATTAAACGATGAAGCAAGTATTTACCTGGCGGAGCTGGAGGCTATTAAACAAGCTGTCATTTACATCAAAAACAAAAATTACAACGATGCAAAAATTTATACTGACTCGCTGTCCTCGTTACAAAGTCTAAATGACCCAAGAAATCGAAGTAATATTATTGAAGAGATCAAAGTAAATATAACACCAAGTATTAGACTTTACTGGGTCAGAGCACACATTGGAATTGAAGGTAACGAGGAGACAGATCAGCAAGACAAAAAGGCCACGAGCTTCAGCCGGGTGGGAACGATGCTCCCAATGGAAAGAACATTCATTATTAGATGCATTAAGCAAGCCACAATGAATAAATGGAAAATAGATTGGAGTGAATCAGCAAAGGGCAGGCAGACATATAATTTCTTTAAGGATCCCACACTAACTCGCCTGCAGTCAAACTTCTATTTAAACCAATTCTTAACGGGCCACGGGGTTTTCGGAATATATCAGCAGAAATTCTTCAATAAACGAGCAAATTGTAAATTTTGTGGCAGAGTACAAGACATTGACCATCTCATAAAATTTTGTCCCAAATTCCAGACGATCCGTGGCAGAAAATGGGATCGATATACTCAACATCAACTTTATGTTGATATTGACTGCAGGGGGAAAATCATTGAAATTCTTAAATATACCCTGGATGATCTGCTTGCCCCTGCGAGTACACCTGACTAATTTTATCTGGTTTTATTTTTTAAACTTTCGGCTTTTAGGTTTTCTGGTTTTAAATTTCTGCTTTTAATATTTTACTTCGGCACTAACCGTTTCCATGACTTTATTCTCCCCTTGAACTGGCACCTTCATTATACATGAGACATTCCAAATGAAATCTTGCTCTTGGTCAAATTCAGCACCCTCTGTCTTACCTGGTGTCATCTTTGAGTGTTATCCTCTCAGTGAAACTTTGGTTTACCTTAGAACATTTTTAATCTTAGAGGCACTTAGCCTTGAAAGGGAGACACTTGAACTTTTAGTCGACTATTTTATTTATTCNTTAGCACATTAGCAATTTTCTTAAGTGTCAGCAAAGCCTTGACTTTAATACTCCACTGGTAAAAGTTCTCACTGTTCAGCAGTGGGATACTCGGCAGATCCCTGTTCATTTTGATTTTGGAATCCAAACGATGTAAATCACGGCGAAACTAAGTGAAACTTTTTACTGCGTCATAATTTTCAAAACCACAGCCGTGCTGCCAACTGTAGTCCGTGGATCGAGATTCAGACAGAAAGTAAAAGTTTATTAACAAAAAGCAAACAAACACATACAAATTTAAAAAGAACGCCATCTGGCGGTATAAAAAGAAAAAGACTTCGTAGCTATCCTTCCCAGGGAATGACAACAGAATCAATGGTAATTAAAATAAAAACAATTAAGTTTTCGACAATCCAAATTAATGGAGAAACGGTATTAATTCGTTTAGGATAAAAGTAAAAACTCATCATACTATTATTCACACCAATGATACTTGATTAATTTTGGTAATAAGTGCTAATTAAAATGAAAAAATAAGCTATGTTAAAAGCAAAATTGTTGAAGAAATGGTATAAATTCAGTTAAGAAAAGAGCAAAAAATTACCAAGCCATCATTAACTCCAATTATGCCTTGGTAATAAGTACTAATCGAAAAAAAGCTGAATACTTTATGAATAAAACAAAATTAATAAGGAAAAGGTGCTGATTCGTTTTAGAGAAAAGTAAAATATAGCCTTACAGTAATATACGTTAATGGTACTTAATTAATTTTGGTAATAGGCACTGGTATTAAGATTATTGGTACAGTTTTAATAGGCACCAAATATACTATCATAGGAAAAATGTATTATATTTATATATTTTTCACCTATCGAAACTGCATCAATACTTTAAAGCTTTAATATAGATACTGTGGTAAAAGGTTTTTTTAATGGCCTTTCTAAAAAAATAAGCACCGGAAAAAATCGATTGATAGTGGCGAATTCCGACAACATCATGCCACATGATATTGAACACAGTTAATCTTCATTCTGATAGGATGAACTATTAAAAGTAAGTTTTGCTTAATATAATCACGCAAAGAAACCAGTTAGGACAAAGTGTAATAAATAAGAAAAAATACAATTATTTTATCTTTTTCATTGTGCTGGTGTGTGTCCTTCAATTTTGTGGCTGATTTCGTAGTGTTGTTTAGTACTAAAATATTGACTGTCTACTTATTTTCTCTCCATACAAAAACGGTTATTCAGACATAAATCGATACAAGATAATTAAAGAGCGTGCTATAAATTTTGTTTTTGATAAAATAGAGCTATAAGCTACCAAACACCACTAATGTTATATTTTGAATAGTTGAAAAATCAGAATTATCTATAGTTTGATTTATAACAATGTCATTTAAGATATTTTAATGATGAGAAAAATTAATTTTTCGAACGTGTCTGAATGAACAATTTCCAGTATCGAGGTTGAAATTGAGTACTTATACTTCAAGACAAACAAGAAAATCACTGATACCCACACATGCAACCTATGACAGCACCAGCTGATCGTTTATAAGCAAAATGGCGCTTTAAAGTTGAGCTAAGTTTCTCTACATAAAATAGATTGTCAATTAGTTAATTAATTAATAGTTAATTAATTGTGAATTAATCTGAAGTTAATACAGTGCCTTATCGCACATCGAATTTGTTGAAATATAATCCCTTCTCGTCTAGGTTTTTAATTTAACTTAGATTTTTATTTGTCTATGTATTTTATTGTAACCGTGATATATTTTTGTTTTGTCTACCTGGCAACTTCGACCCATTATTAGTCTGTTTATGTTCTACATGTCTTACCACCTCTCTTTGTGATAAGTAAAAAATATTTAGTGAAAAAAAAATTTACTTTTTGTGAAAGAATATAGAATGCGCCATTTAAGAGAATTAATACTTGACGATCTTGGCTTACTCGAAATAAAATAGAAAAAACAGTTCCTAACGTAAACAAATGTCACGTTTCAGCAACCAATCTGGATCGAGATACCCACACTACGTCACGTGCAGGTATCCCATTGCCTTTTGCACCCGTTGTCCAAATTCTAAGAAGCGCAAATAGTTCTGGAGTTTTAAGAGCGAAAAACACACAGACGAAATATTCCTTTTATTATTATAGAAAATCTATCACAAAAGCGATTGTCAATATATTTTGCATACCTCATAATTTTCCATCCTTTTTCGGAATGGAAAGATGATAAAATACAATTTTCTTTTCAATTTTGAAATTGCCGGTTACAAACTTGGAATAAATCTGTCATTTTTCTAAGGTAATATTGAATTCCTAATTTGATAGTTTGTTGAAAAGAAAATTGCATATTCTGGGAATGGTTTAAAGTGCTTTATTTTTTTTTTTCAAATCTCATATTTCTTTTAGGTTCAACCCTCTTTTGAGAGAATATTTTTCAAATGCATACAAAGTATTGATAGAAGAAACCTTTTTATTATTTCTTCAATAAATAAAAATTGATTTATTTTATTACAATTTGCATATCGATTTTAGGCAAACGCGTTCACTGCTTTCATTTGCAAACATTTATAAAATTTTCCAAGCAGTTATTGAACTAAACCATTAATCCTATAAAACTTTCTTAAAATATCATTATTAAAAAATTCTTTATATTTTTGGGTCATTCTCACAAAAAGGTGATTTTTTAAGTCCCTTAGTAATAAATATTAGGAAATACAGCAGATTTCTTAATATTTGTCTTCATCATTTTTCGTAAAGTTCTAACTAACAAATCATATGTATTTCTGCTAAATGTATTTAATATTTCATTCTTATTTTTTCATAAACATAACTTCAAAATCCTCTCCGTGGACGTCCCTACGTCTGTGGCACAAAATAATTTTTAATGGCTGTTAAACAATTTAAATGTTATTTTAATGATTTTTGTAGTTTTACCTAGTTAAATGTTTATAGTATCTTTTTATTTAATCTTCTTTCGAAACTTTTTTTTTATGTGAAATAAATGACTAGTAAACTTTGTCCATCAAAAATGAAATCTCCCTCCATGGACAATTAATATAGTTCGGTAAATATGCAATAAAGGGCAGCATATGCGAAATCCCTATAAGACAGCTGCTGGGAGGGGTAACCATTCCATTTTCTAATGTTAAATATCAGTTGTTTTTGTTCTCTTTGGTGTCAGTTTTGGATTGTTGTGTTCAACTGGGGTTTGGCAAAGTTCTCACCGTATACTCCGTGGACATCATAAAGAAGGTAAGAGAAAATTATTTTATTTTTGATAGATGAATTTTAGATTG
>NC_092206.1:80275888-80286192 GCF_043381705.1 Parasteatoda tepidariorum | reverse complement strand
TACATAGACATTTTTTTACATTACATTATATATATATATACATCAATTTTGTAAGCATATTACTTAGCATATTACTTTGAATTTTCTTCGGTTAGAATAATTCAACTCTGCTCTTCATCTGCGGATCTAAACTTTGAGAAATTATTACATACTGTTAGATATTTTAAGGAATCGTTTGACAGCTTTTGATTTGAGTTTTTGTAGCTTAGTCAACTAAAAATTTCTTTTCTTTTAACCTTTTTCTTCCATTCCAGTTTGTTGCATTTTTGTTTACGTCTCATATAAGCACTTCAACTTCCACTATACCTAACTGGTTTTCTACAATTTGTACACCTCGCCTTGTCATTTAGCCCATTTTTCAAACTATAACTTTGACATTTTATTTCTCTCCATTTTGTGCTCCTGCACCGAGGACAGTACTTACTGATTTAATCAATAACATCCTGTTGTAACCCAATTCATTATTTAACGCTACTTTATTTCTTCCCATTTTGGATCTCGAAACTGAAGAAGGTACTTTAAAATTCAAGCAATAACTCATTTTTGCAGTTCTTTCATTGTTTCTTTATCTTTCAATATATCTTTCAATGTTACTTTATTATCAATTTCGAAACACATAACTGTCACAAAACTGATAAGGATACTATGAAATTCAAGCGAAATTTCTTGTTTCAACTTAATTGATTATTTAAGGTGACGTTATTACTTTCCATTTTGTGTCTTAAAATTAAATCAATATGCTTTCAAATTAACGCAATATCTTCTAGTTGCAACTCAATTGATAAGCTAACGTACTTTATTTATTTCCATTTTGTGTCTAGAAATTCTGAATTCATTTTCAAATTCAAGCAATAACTTCGTGTTGCAAATCAATTTACTATTTAATGTCACTTTATTTCTTCCCATTTTGTGTTTGTAATTCCTAAAGGTACTTTCAAATTCAAGCAATAACATCTTTTTTCAGATCTATTAATATTTCAACATTACTTTATTACTTTTTTTTCATTTTGTGTTTCGGCATTGATGATAGTACTCACTGATTAAAACTAAAATTTCTTGCTGCAACTAAATTGATTATTTAACGTTACTTTATCACTTTCTCTTTTCTGTCTTGATATTGATGAAGGTACTTGCAAATTCAAGCAATAATGTCTTGTTTCAAAGAAATTGATTATTTAACGTTTGTTTCTTCCCCGTTTGTGTTTTTGTTTGAAACTGATGAAGGTAATTTCAAATTCAATTCTTGCGAATCCATTAATCTTTCCACTTTACTTTATTATTTTTTCTATTTTGTGTTTAGACACTGTTGATAGTTACCCATTGATTCAAGCTATATCTTCTTGTTTTACCTCAATTGATTCTTTGCTTTCTTTATTTCTAGCCATTGCATCTCAGCATTGATAGAGGTTGTCAATAGATTACAAAAACAGCTGCTTAGTAAGGTTTTTATTTTTTCTTTTGAATTTTCCCTTTACAATTATGTAAAACACCCGCTTGAAAAAAACACCAAACGTCAACTTAATCATTCATTCTAATAACGGAAGACATTAATAGTACACAAAATACTGAAATAACTACATTAAAGTAACCTTTGTTATGCAAAATATCAAACTTTATTTCAGTACTACCTAACAAAACAATGTAGATTTTTAGCTACTATATTCATGAGTGCTCATTCATAAAGCTCGAATATTATGAAAAGTTTTTAAATTATAATGCAAAAAGATTCATTTTACTTTACAAAAAATGAATGTAAGGTAAATCAAACAATGGATTCTTTGAAGAAAGATAGTTCTTTTCTTCGCTAGATAACAATTCCTTATTTGGAGATCATGATTAAAGATTTTTCACTGTGATCAAGTTTCCTACTAAATATATTCATTATTTTTTTTGTTCCTTGTTTAAGTTTTAGAGAGACCATGTCTCATTATGCATAATTAATCTACTTTAAAATATAAAAGAAAAAAAAACTCAACTTAGAGTAGAAAAAATGTACATAGACATTTTTTTACATTACATGTCTTTCTTTTAAAGTTTCGTTTTAGCTTACAATGCAAATTGTGATGTTAAACTGTCATGCTTTTTTTAGCACACAAAAAAATTAGAATATTGCATTTTAAGTTCTCGGTTCTTTGTTCTAGTAAAATAATAAATATAGTATAACACAGATTGGAAGTTTTAAGAATGCAAATTGAAAATGTCTTTGTTTAGAACATAATTATTTGTTTCAAAATTTATGCAACATGCTAAGCAAGACTTGGATTTCGTAAAAAATGCAGTAAATGTTTTAAATACGCATCTGAATTGTTTTATTATGCGTATCGATTATTATGGGTTTTATGTAATTTCTATATAGAAATTAGTTTCATGTACGAAATGGAGATAAAATCTCGAGAACTACGAAATAACTTATATTCTTTTTTCTTTTTAAATCACTCTCATTTTGCAATACTTTTATTTTCAATTTATGAACGTTTTAAAGTAATCTTGTTTATTTTTTGTTTTCTGTTCATTTGCGAACGAAGAAGAACATAAGTGATTTGGTATGAGGAGGCTCATTTCTAAATATTTATCTAATTGTTTCCCAACAATATAAACAATAAATTCAAGTATTAAATTAAATAATCCAAAAAAAACTGAAGTGGTACGATATTACTTGATTAAAAACTTCATTTACTTCAAAAATGGGAAAATAGAAAATAACAGTCGACTTTACCAGAGTGAAAACTTTATTTACTTCAAAAAATAAACAAATAAGAAATAGAAAGTCGATCTATTTCAAGCGCTTCACTGAATGGCGCCCATGCTCAAGACTTGCCAGACCTGAATGTAAAGAAACAAAAATGATTTGAACTGAAAAAGTTAAGTAGCCGACGAAAAATAGAAAAATAATGGTGAGAAATAAAACTTGAAAAACCACAGAAACAGATATAGAAAAAAAAATTTAAAACAGAGCAACAAAAATTACAGTGGCTGAGAGACAAATCAGGGTAAAATGCATTTCCATGCGCTACGGAGAGGTAGGGAGAAACTAATGTCATTAACAATAGTATCGGCATTCAGATTTTAACATTGTCAAAATTGAATGTATGCCCAAGATTCCAAGAATGTGAGGCAGTTGATGATTTCTCGAATTCTTGATAACAGACATATGAGCAATTCTACAAATAAACTCCAATTAGGCGGTCAAAAAAAAAATTTTTTTTTTCGAGGTGGCACACTATTTCTACATGAATTTTCTTCTTTTTTACACCCTGAAAAGGCAAGAAAAAATTGTTAACATGAAATTTTTTCTTTGTGACATACTTTAAATGTGACCTCAGATAAATCTGAGCCTTTTATTCAGATAAAACGATTTTTACATAAATATAATATTATTATAATGTCTCTCTAATGTATTTATAGAGATTTCATACTATAAGATTATATTTTAGCACGAAAATTGGCATTTATTTGTAGAATTGCTCATATGAGTAATTCTACAAATAAACGCAAATTAGGCGGTCAAACAAAAAAAAAAAATTTCGGAGGGGGGGGCCGTTATTTCTACATGAAATTTCTTCTTTTTTGCAACCTAAAAAAGCAAGAAAAAATATTGAACGTGAAATTTTTTCTTTGTGACATACTTTAAATGACAAAATACCAATTTTAAATTTTTCCCAATTTTTTCAATTTACGAATTTTGATTAAATTTTTTTATTTTTGTTTTTTATACTAAAATATAATCTTATAGTATGAAATCTCTATAAATACATATTAGAGAGACATTATAATAATATTATATTTATGTAAAAATCGTTTTATCTGAATNATTTTAAATTTTTCCCAATTTTTTCAATTTGCGAACTTTGATTAAATTTTTTATTTTTGTTTTCTATACTGAAATATAATCTTATAGTATGAAATCTCTGTAGATACATTTTAGAGAGACATTATAATAATATTATATTTATGTAAAAATCGTTTTATCTGAATAAATAGCTCAGATTTATCTGTGTCAGAAAGAGTATGCCACATTTAAAGTATGTCACAAAAAAAAAATTCATGTTCACGATTTTTTCTTGCCTTTTAGGGTGTAAAAAAGAAGAAAATTCATGTGGAAATAGAGTGCCCCCCCCCCAAAAAAAAAAAAATTTTTTTTTGGCCCCCTAATAGGCGTTTNCAAAAAAAAAAAATTTTTTTTTGGCCGCCTAATTGGCGTTTATTTGTAGAATTGCTCATATCTATCGTGATCCTTAATCCTTAAGTCTGAATTTTAAAACACGTTAGTATGCCCAATGTGGCCCAAGCCGCACTGACAATTGAATTTACTCCCAAGATTGTGACAATGTGAAGCAATTGATTTCTCGAATTCTTGATAACGGATTTATGTATCGTGCTCCTTATGTCTAAATTTTAAAGAGCATTTGGTTTCCCCAGGGTAGCACGGACAAGGAATGTGGTAAATATCCTAGCGATTGCCAAAGCTTATAGGATCTATAAAGGACTTAAATGAGATTTTGTTAACATTGTAAACGCCCCCAGCGATTATCAAAGCTAATAAGATCTTTAAGAGACTTAAGCCTATTCGATTCAATTTCAACAATGCTAAAATTATTCCCCCCCCCCNTCCCCCCCCCCCCCCAGTTACATCTGCTCATCCAACACCTACTAGAAGGTCTACTCTAGGTGGTTGTGGCTCATCTCGATGCCCTGGATTCTTGCTTTATTTTGACCCCCCCCTTCTCTCTCTATGTGTGTAGGTATGTGGTTTTTCCAATTTTATTTCTAACCTTTATTTATTTTTCAATTTTTCGTTGGCAACTTTGCGTTCCTATTACAAATCATTTTTGTTTCTTTACATTCACGTCTGAAAAATCTTGAAAACAGACGCCTACTCGAAACACATCGATTGTAATTTCTTATTTGTTTATTTCTGAAGTGAATGAAGTTTTCAAACAGATAATATCTTACTGCCTCAGTTTCTTAGGATTATTTATTTGACAGTAGACATGTTCCGAATGCTTCAAAAATGGGCTCCCATTTTCAAGACTTGCTCGACATTTTCAAGTCTTGAAAATGGACTCCTTGTTCTTTAAGCGATGTAACATGTCGACTGTTACTTTTAATTTTTTTTTATTTTTGAAGTGAGTGAAGTTTTAAAAAGGAAATACATTTAAGTGTCTGTTTCTCCACTTCTACTAAAGTTCATAACTAATTCTTTCAATAACAATTACTACGTCATCAAAAATCATTGTCCAAGAACCAGAAATGAAGTTACGTGTCAACTATTCCGACAGATACTCTAAAAAGATTCAGTTCAAGAAAATCCTGTCCAATACTCTGTGATACAGCTCAAATCCTTTTGTGATTTAGGTCATCATTTTTCTTAGTCAGTTAAAAAAAATTATGACTTCTCTATGCTTATTGAGTTCTTCTTTCGCTTTTTTGCTAATGTAATTAATTTTCCAATTTGTAAGTGTTATTAGTGACGTCTTAAGTGTTTGATAAATGTCCTTACCCTTTACTCTAAAAATTAAAACACTCTCTTTTGACGATTTAGTAATCTTTGAATTATATTTCGCTATTTTTGAGAAACATTTCGTCCTAAATTCGCGTTTTTTGTGATGAAAAGTGAACTTTATATATATATGGTATATATGGCAAAAATGTCTCCTCAACTCAAATTCTCATCTCAGTGCATTGTGAGAGATTATCAACTAGAATAACGAAACTATAATCACGACGATCACAAATAACGTGACGAATGAAACCGACAGGGCTGAATGGTGTGCAAGGAGTTAGCCTAGTACTGAGAAGATCCCGGGTTCAAATCTTTCTTCGGGTAATGGCGTCGTCAATATTTTTATTCGACATGACCTTTTTGTATTGTTGGATTGACATTAATCCACCAACATGATTCTTACGATTAAGTGATTATTATAAAAGTTAGTAGGTAAATCAACATTATTATGCATTACGTGGTTTTTTTTTCTTCTTTTTTTTGAGAAAAATAAAATGACGAAACATTTTTCTAATTTTGACGAAATTTGTTTCCACGAAGAAGTAAGTAACGATAGTTACTTCTTCATTTTGATGAAATTTTTGATTAAAGCATATTCCAGGAAACGGTTTCCTCCAAAAACAAAGAAAGTCTCGTGACATCTGAGCATATATGGCAGTACTTTTACTTTCGTTACTTGTACCGCCGGTACAAGTAAAAAGNCATATCGAAATATACCATTATGGAAAATTCAATTAATTTTGCTATTCGCTTGTATTTTTTGACACTATAGTTAATTTTATACCTTAAGTTTTGAATTGATGATTTGATTAAATGGAATGATTAATAGAGGTATGAGGGAATTGATTAAACCTCTTCCTCTTTCCAACAAATTTGGACAAATCGCAAATCCACTCTTCTTCAGATGCTTCCACAATATTTCAATTTCGCCATACCAGTTGAATATAGCATTTTTCATTTTATTTCTCAGTAAAGTATCAACAACAGAAAATAACTTCCGAAGCTAGGAAAAGCATCGCTACATCGTATCATATTTGGAAATTTACTTTATAAAATTTCTTCCCTTATAATGAGATTCAAAAACTAGAAAAAAACTATCCACATTCCATCCTGCATTTCCTGAGATAAATTTTAATATTTAATATTTAGAATCTACGAAATTTACCCAAGTAAATTCCTTATATCATAGCTTGAACTATTCTCTACATTTTTATATCAATAGTTAATGTCGTGTATATTGCTTAAACTTTATAATTATAAATCTATGAAAATCTTTTCAAAACTGTTTCTTGAAACTCTTACAAAAATAACCTTTCCTAGTAAAATGTGCAGGATTGGCTTGGTTTTAATTGGATTAGGGTTTAGATATTTCGAAGTTGCAACTAAACACTGTAAATTAATTTCTTCTTTGCTTCGAAAAGAACGTCATCTCTGATTAGCTCCCAGTTCGAAATGGGTTAAAAGAGAATGACTTGACTTTACAGACGCCGACAGCACTTTTAAACTGAATTTAGAACACTGAACTTCCCTCGGGGACTCTTCGCGGAAACTGCTGACGCAATCTTGACGCAAGCGAACAAGGTACAAATTTTATGGCTAACGCTGGTAGTTGGGGCAAAATTATCCAAAAGAGATATTTTGAATATTTAAATGTAAATGGACTTGGGTACTTAAAAGAATCTTTTATGGAAATAAAAATCTTTTTTTTTCGTTCAAAGAATGTTAGAGTAAGTGTGGTAAAGTGAAAAGTAGTTTTATAATTTCATTTCTAGTCTTAAAGAGGTACAACATACCTTTGCCATTTTTGCCAGAAAAAATCTGGTAAAATTACAGAAGTGAATGGTAATGAGATTTCTGGTAAAAAAAATTACATAATTCTGATAATGAAAAGCAAAATATACGATATTTAAAAGATTAATCTGATCATGCTTCCGTTCATATGTAATGGTTTACCAAGTTCTAGTTTTCCAAAATTTTAGTTCTTATTACGAAATATTTAATAACAAATACAAAAGTGCGAAGTAAGTTTTACCGAATGAAGGATTTTTATGCTATGCTCCAAAGTATCATGATAAAATTAGCAAATTTTACCACATTTACCAAGTTTTGCCCCATAGTAAAAAATTATATTCTAATATTAATTTATTATTATCATTTTTCCAAGACTTAGGCAAAAATTTCCGAGTATTTTGGTTTTTCCTATCAGAAACAAGGTAAATATTACCATATTCTATTTTTTTTACCATACCTTTTTCTCAGTGCAATATAACTAATTACTGATTCGCATCCTTTGTCCACTTGATGTCATGATAATACCAGTCCAAGTTGTTGTTAGCCCAGCCATTGTCAGTTCTTCAAGTTATTTATCCAACTCATTGCCATGTTAAACACTCAGTTGTATACTTGCAACTGGAGAAAAAGTGAAGTAATTATGCCTAACCATGTGATTTAAATCAGATTAAATTAGATGCCTATAAGGGACGTCACTCGTGCGTATTGAACCTGATTGGTTTCTAATTGGCTGTTGAACGTGATTGGCATCCAATTGGGTACTTGCACTTCAAGAAGAAGAAAATGACAGATATCCTCACATGTGACCAATGACGTCAGCGCCAGCTGATCGTTTTTAAGCGAACTGGCCTATTAAAGTAGGGCTAAGTTTCCTACATAAGTTGGAATGTTAATTAACGTAAAATTAATTGAATACTGCGCCTTATCTCACATCGAATTTGTGGAATTATAATTCTCTCTCGTCTAGGTTTTTTACTTCACTTGAACTAATTATTTGTTCATGAATTTCACTGTAACCGTGATATATTTTTGTTTTTCTGGTAACCTCGATGTATAACCTGGATAATAACTTTATGCATAATTAGTTTGCTTACGTTCTAACATGACTTCGTGTCCGTCTTCGTGTTAAGTAAGAAATATATATAGAGAGAATTTAAATCTCTTTTAAGGAATCTTTGTGTAAGAATATAAAGTGCACTTAAGTGAATTGATACTTGATGAGATTAACTTACACGAAATAGAATTCAAAGAACAGTAGCTAACCTAAACAAATCCCACGCTTCAATAACCAGTAAGGATCGAGATATCCACACTACATCACTTGCAGGTATCTCATTCTCTCGATGATTACGTCGAAACGTTTCATTTATTGTCTTATTCATATTAACATATTAGCTTCCAATTCTTTCTCATGATATTGAATACTTTTTAATGTTGTCATTAAACTGTAAAAAATTCCGAATAAAATTGCGGTAAAAAGTAACGACACCCTGGGTGCATCTATCTGTAAAATTAATTTCACTGTAAAATCCATTTTTACAGTAAAACTTTTTATCACATATATAACAGTAATAATTAAACTACAGTGATTCAGTGATTTTACAATGAATATTACTATCAAAATAGCCGTATATCATATTTTTGTCGCCTAAAAATTTACTGTAAATAGTACCGAAACTCTGAGTGCCGTAAATTTCACCGTAATTTGATCTAGAATTTTTTACAGCGTAGTGAGAATCTAAATCTCAGCTTCCTAAGAAAGTGCAGCTGACATTATTTGATTATCAATATTCCTCTTTAAGTTGAATGATAAAATGCACCTTAGTATACTCATCTCATGCTTTATATCTCATGCTCAAATTACTTATAACTAGGGGGTCGCTGCTCTCGCCAATTTTGCAAAACTAGACTCTTTCGGATTGATTCACTATTCAAGCTCGCTTCACTTATTGAATAATTAATTAATTTAGTCTACACAAATGCTAATAGATGTTTTCACAGTCTGAGAAAATATATAGGACCTAACTTTCTAAAATTAACAACTAATTTGCTCCTATATAAAACTCTTATAAGACCTTTCTTGACTTATGCTTCTGAGATCTGGGCATTGATTTCGAACGAAGAGGAGGCGATTGCAATTTTTAAAAGAAGGGTGCTACGAAATATCTGTGGTGGAACTCAGGTAAACGGTTCATGGAGAAAAATAGCCAACTCAGAACTGAATAAAATCTTAAGAGAGCCTGATGTTGTCAAGTATATAAAAATACAAAGACTAAAATGGGCTGGTCATTTAAAGAAGACCGGAAGCAGGAAGACCGAAACTGAGAGTAAATATTTTTATCGAAACCTACGGATCGAAGAGATTGCTTTATTTAATACACTCATGGACAAACAAATTATCTCACCAAGAAGGTTGTTGTTGTTGTAGTTACTTTACGTCGCACTAGAGCTGCACTATGGGCTATTGGCGACGGTCTGGGAAACATCCCTGCGGATGATCCGAAGACAAGACATCACAATTTTGATCCTCCTCAGAGGGGATGACACCCCTGCGTCGGTAGCCCAACAACCTGCACGCGAAGTCGAGCACTTTACGGTAGAACAGTTTAACGAGGACCAATACCACACACTCTCGGTCCCTACGCAGACTGATCCAAGTGGTCACCCACCCGCACACTGACAGAAGCCAGTGATGCTTGACTTCGGTGATCTGCTGGGAACCGTGTCTTAACGATCACGAATTATATTATAGCACATTTCAAATAGGTTTAACGAATTACATGTCATTTATTTGAATTCAAATTTATTTTAATGACTTAGTATTTACTAAAAAGATGTAATTTTTTTTAAAAAAAAAGTTGTTATATGGATTTGAATGATTGTTTTGAATTCTTAGAATTTTGTGCATTTGCAGTGCACCTAAGTTAGTAGTGAGTTTGCGAAGCAAGCTTTGTTTGCGAAGCGAACCATATAAGATTGCGTAGCAATTTTCGGGGGTTGGCGAGCGTTA
>NC_092206.1:80269220-80275823 GCF_043381705.1 Parasteatoda tepidariorum | reverse complement strand
AATTTTTAATAGACTTAATTATAGCCAAAATTTTAATCTTTTTAAAGAGATATCAGTTTTAGAAATTTTATCTTAAGATTTTATACTATAGCACATTTCTAATAGGTTTAACGAATTACTTGTCATTTATTTGAATTCAAATTTATTTTAATGACTTAGTATTTACTAAAAAGCTGTAATTTAAAAAAAAAAAAGTTTTTATATGGATTTGAATGATTGTTTTGAATTCTTAGAATTTTGTGCACTTGCAATGCACCTAAGTTAGTAGCGAACGAAACGAGCTTGGTTTGCGAAGCAAACCATACAGGATTGTGTAGCAATTTTCGGGGGTTGGCGAGCGTTAGCGAGCAGGGGGCACAGTCCGCTAGGCTTTTAATTATCTTATTTGAATTTAATTAATTCATGTGCATTTCCATACAACTTAACATTTGAGACAAATGTTACATAGAATTTCCCTTAATACGCAATAATAAATTTTGCAGCTATAACATTTTTTTCTAACACAAACTCAACAAATGGAAATCAAAGTTAAAGCTAAGACTAAATGAACCAAACAAACAAATGATAAACCAAAGAAAAGAAATGAGAAAGGAAAAAAAAACATAACTTGATGATCTTTGTTGGAAAATAAATACTGTCTCTTCCGTTAATTATGAAGTATGCTTAAAACCAAAACATGTAGCCCTAAATTATCATTAGGCCTGTGCAACGAAACAAGCGTAAATAAACAAAAAAAGCTTATTTTTATGAATTATTCACTTTTAACTTTTCATTTCATCTCAAGGTATAGCTCAGTTTGCTTCAGCCTAAGGCAACATATATGAGTATAGTATGCCGTGATTTCAGCTCTTCGTTGCCTATGAGGGAAGCGAATATTCATTCAGAAATTTGTAAGCACGTGTACGTTTTAAGCTATCATGCTTATGCCTACTATTGATATTGCCCTTTTCACTTTTTGGTTACTAACGTGAAACAGAAATTCCATCAATTATTAAACAATTTACAAACATTGGTATTTCTTATTCGCGATCGCAACGAACTATAGGGGGCGTTGTTGTATGAGACTAATACCTGCGATTTCTATGTGAACAGTCATTCAGTTATTCTGGAGACGGTCTTTAATGTAACATTGTAACGTTCCTTCTTTATCGTGGCTTATTAAATTTAAAAAAAAAATGTTTGATATCCTTTCTTATGCAACCGAAAACAAGATGGTATCTCTTTTTTTTTTTAAAGAAGGAACACCCAAAACACATCTGAAAAATATTTGTAAATAAACAGAAAAAAAATATGTATCTTCTTATTAGAGTTAAAACCTAATGCCTGAGAAATAGTTTTACTAAATTTAATGATATAACCTGAAAAGTCTATTTAAACTTCGCATTCCATAGTTTTAAGAATCATATTATTTCAAACATTAAAATAAGCAAAAAGTATACATAAGCTTCATATTTTTATATAATTTAATTTTGTAAAAAAAGTTCTTTGACAACAATTTTTATCAAAAAATTTTAAGTTTTAATAAAAATCATCATTTAGAAACTAAGAAACGTAAAATAAAGAATGCTTAGGATACGAAGCAAAAAAGAAAAAAAAACATTCTAAAAATTCCTTACATTAAAATAAACAACTTTCATGTTTTTTCTTTTCGATTCATAATCAGACGCAGAAAAACCATTCTATATGAAACTATCATCAAATAAGAAAAAAATTACTTAAAAGTAAAATTTCTTATTTTATAAAAATTGACTCTTACCTGCTTTATAAATCAGAAGAATTCTAAAATGATTTGTTCTTCGATTTTCGTTACCATTTTTTAGTGCTACGAAAATGCGTCTTTGGGATTTGCCAAAAATAGAACAAGATGCAATTTTATTTTTTCAGGAGCGAAATATTTTGCCCATTGTCCACCGAAATCCGATTAATTACTTTCATTTTAGATAAAGTGTTTTATTTTATGATTTGTCGCAAAAATTTTGGTGTAGATTGGTGGCACTTAAAAGCCGCCAAATTTGTTGCTGCGGTGGCGTTATTACGTAAGTACAGAATTTTTATTCCATACTTTTTTGAATCATGTTACTTCAAACATTAGAATATGCAAGAACTATACATTAACACATAATGTTATACCATTTAATTTTTCAAAACAATTATTTTGAGAATAATTTTTATCAAAAAATTATAAACTAAAAAACGAAAAATAAAGAATTCTTAGGATAACAAAACGATTTCAAAAATTCCTCATATTGAAATAAAAAACTTCCATATTGTTTCTCTTTTTATTCTTAAAGTTCTTAATCAGACGTAAAAAAGCATTCTGTGGAGAACTATCATCAAATGAGAAAAAAATATATTTACAAGCAAATTTTTTATTGTAAAAATCATTACACTTACCTGATTTATAATTCCGGAGAATTCCAAAATGATATGTTCTTTGTTTGAAAACTTTATTCTCAAATAATAGATACATAGTTTATCCCTTCATTTCTTTTAGATAACATACTACACAGCAAAATTTCATAATTGTAAGATCTTGATATGAATTTGAATATGTAGCTAAAAACAGAATAGCTGAATTCTAGTTGAAATTATTCTTTCAAAACTAAAAAATACTTACCAAGAAAACGATAAAAATTAATCAAGAATCAGCTCAAATGGCACTATTTCAAGTAATTTGGATAATTTTTTATTGTTGTTTTCCTAATTATATGGATACAGAAATATATACTATTCTATAACGAAGAAAAATAATCTATAACTATTACAGTTCTGTACGTTCTGAATTCATATTTATTTATTGGAATGACGAAAGCAACTTTGTCTTCACTTTAATCTGTAATGAATTGAAGGCAGAAGAAAAGCATTTTACCTTAATACACACATCTGTAACAGTACGCGATAGCGAAATCGGAAGTTATCAGTTGCAAGTTTGCTGATAATAGAAGTTAAAAATTATTGAGAAATTTTTCTTCAAATGTTCGGCGTGTTCTGGGTCTGAAAGATATCCCAATATTCTGGAGAGTTTTTTCAAGCTCTTCGGCTTTTCCTTAGAGAAATTTTGATTTTTATTTGCTGCTAAGAAAATGGCGTCTGACTCTGCCAATGATTTTGATGGAACTAAATGAAAACGTGATAAATTAATGTCCGATATTTTCAGGCTCCCGCTAGAGGGCGTACTCGAGCGTTGCGATCGCGAATAGATAATATTAATTAGAATCAATACCGAGTAAGCATCTTTTAATATTTCTTTACGTTAATTTCTCACTAGAGAAATAAAATTTTTATTAAATATTACAGCTATTAATTGAAAATTTTGATAAATTCTGAAAAAATTTCTTTTTTTAGCAATTTTTCAGCAGCTTCAAAATATTCATTTGAAANAAATGAAAACTTATTCACTTTTAACTTTTCATTTCATCTCAAGGTATAGCTCAGTTTGCTTCAGCCTAGGGCAACATAAATGAGTATAGTATGCCGTGATTTCAGCTCTTCGTTGCCTATGAGGGAAACAAATATTCATTCAGAAATTTGTAAACACGTGTACGTTTAAGCTATCATGCTTATGCCTACTCACTCACTTGATATTTCCCTTTTCAGTTTTTGGTTACTAACGTGAAAAAGAAATTCCATCGATTATTAAACAATTTACAAACATTGGTATTTCGTATAGATAATATTAATTAGAATCAATACCGAGTAAGCATCTTTTAATATTTCTTTACGTTAATTTCTAAAATAAAGAAATAAAGTTTTAACTAAGAAATAAAGTTTCTAGAAATAAGGTTTTAATTAAATATTACAACTATTAATTGAAAATTTTGATAAATTCTAAAAAAATTTCTTTTTCTTAGCAATTTTTCAACAGCTTCAAAATATTCATTTGAAATATAACAATTTTGATGGAGAATAAAAACTAGTTAAAAATTTCTCACGAAACTTTTGTGTAAAACAACCGTTTAACATCAAACATTTCAGATAATTTATTTTATACTAAAAGGATGAGAAATTGCAAAGAAAACAGTAATATTACTTTTTCTTTTCTAAAAATTCATAAATATTTAAAGGTCCTTTTTCTTTTCCTAAGACTTCGTTGATGTAAAATGAAAAAAAAAAATTTGAAATTGAAACCCAAGTTAAATAATTCATAAATTGAATTAGTAAACAAAAAAATTGTCCTCCTTTAAACAAAACGCACTCATTTTTGACACCATGTTTGATACGTTTGTGTCAAACATGGCGAAGTAATTTAATACTTTATTTCTTTTCTCCGATTATCTTGATAAATAAATTTAAGGAACAAAGGGATAGAATCACAATCAGAAATTGTAGACACAATTATTATTTCTAGACTGAAAAACAAGGATTATGTGAAACAAAATTAAAAATATATCAGTAAATAATGAATTTCACTGAAAAATAATCACAGAAGATTAATCTGAAAACATGAAATGAAAAGGAACAAAGGAATTTCTTTTGTCACAAAAGAGAAGCTATATAAAATCAAACACAGAAAGAGTAACATTGTTATAACTTTTATGGAAAAAGAGAAAAGGATTAAGTTCATAAAATTTAACAAAAGTGCGAAATGAGAGTTAAATAAGCAGAAGAAAACAAACTCACAAGAGTTAATTAAAAATTTCATGCTTTTTGCTTTTATGAAATAGTCAAAACAAAAGGCAGCAGTTAGCTTGGTTTTGAGAAATTTTAAACTGGAATCCATGACTAAATGCTTATAAGCAGAGGACAGAATTTAGTTCACGAAACGTTGAATGTCTTCTTGTTTCTAACCGAAAGAACAGAACCACAAACAAAAGTTGTTTGCTTTTTAACATAATTCAATACTTAATTTTTAACTATAATGTTTTTAATTACCTTGAAGAAGTAAAAGAATAATAATAAAAAATGTTAAAAGCTACTTTTTCAAATCGACTATAAAGAAGGAATAGCAATTACATTTTTATCACATCTAGAAGTTAGTAGACAGTCATGCCGTTGGTCATGAAATTGAGGAACCCTAATATTTATGACTGCCCAGGCCTACACCGGGCTGTTGCGGGAATGCTTTACTTTACTTTTAAAGGTAGGTAGTATTTAAGATTATGTTGTAGATATAAGCACAGACCTGTCATTGAACTGGGGTTTAATTCCTGATCTTGGCTTGAAACCCATTCAGCTTCAAATGGATAGATAGCAACTTCTCTGGGGATGACTGCATTGCCAACATCATATCAGTAGTCACGAAATTATGGGGCTTCAATATCTACGCCCCACCCCAGATCTATGACGGCTGGAGAATGCTTTATTTAATAGACATTTAACACGTCTAATAGATATAGCACTGTGTAAAAGAAGGAAAATAGAAATTAAAACTTGCAGTTAAATTTTCATATATATATGCTGCCTTTTAACTACACTGTAAAGAAATTCCGAATCAAATATGGTAAAAAAAAAACAGTACTCAGAGTTCCAATACTTTTTACTATTAAATTCAATTTTATCTTTTAATTTTCCGGAGCAAAAACATCTGGTGTACCGTATTTTTTATACAGTTTTTTTTTACTGTAAAATCGCTGAATTACTGTCATTAAATAAAAATCACTATAAAAATATCGACGTAAAATTTTGCAGTAAAAATGGATTTCATGGTAAAGTGGATTTTACGGATGATGCTCTCGAGGTGCCAGTGCTTTTTACCGTAATTTGAGCCAGAATTTCATACCCAATGATTGTACTCAACTGCACGCATGTTGGGAAGACAATTCTAACAAAATGCAACGTCAAAAATGCAAAAATCACATTTTGCATGTTTTGATCTCAAATTCATACTCAGTCGGGTAAAAAAAAAGTACACTATTGAAATTTGACGACTGACTATAGAGAAAGGTGTGTTTGATGCATTAAAGCTCTCTTCTTCGTAAATAATTTGTCAGAGTTTAAAAAAAAAAAAAAATTCATTTAAATATTAATTTGCAATCCAAACGTGCATAATTTTTTCTTCATATTATTTCTACCATTTGTATCATAGATCTTTACTGCAAAACCCTTCAGAACATAATCCATCCTCGTAAGTTTGCATTATTAAAATGTCTGTGGTATTTAAACAACAAATAAAAAGTGACAAAGGTAATTCTAACTTTCTTTTTTTATAATTCTAGGCATGAAACATGCTTAAGTAACATATATTCCATATTAAAGCAAGACCAAAAAAATAAATTACTCACTAAAAAAAAAAATATTTAGATGGAAATATAGAGTCATGGTTTAACATTCTTATTTTGAATTTCAAATATCTTAAGAGTATTTAAATAATCCGATTCCCTTGAATTTTGGAAGATAAAATTCGAGCGTTTCAAAGTTAAGCACTTATTTTCAAATTTGAACTTACTTACAAATATAAGTTACGCCTCATGAGATTTAAATTTCCAAAAGATAACCGAATGAATTCTAATACTTGCTTTAAATTACAGTTTAATATTTGATATGATGCTAGCCGTTTGACGCAAAATTTTCAACTCTTTCTTCTTTTTAAAATACAAGGAGAAATAGCTAGATAAAATAAATTATGTATGTATATACATTATAAATTATCAATAAATAAATAAA
>NC_092206.1:80161330-80268736 GCF_043381705.1 Parasteatoda tepidariorum | reverse complement strand
TATATATATATATAGAATGTCTCATGCGAATCTTTCAAAATTAAATGATAAGCTTAAAATAGTTTTCTCTTATTAATTTTAAGACGTTGAAATTGTTCTTTTACAAAGAGCCATAAAAGTCAAGAGGGGAATTAAAAGATAACTTTCTGAAGTTAATAGGTAATAATTCATAGAAAAACACTCATTAAAAAAAATCCCAAAAATTACCTATCGTCTAGTAACTATAAAAAGAAACAAGAAAACTGACAATAAAATAATAACAAAAACAATAAAAAATATAATTAAATTACGATAGAACAAATTATAAAACGACCATTGTTTACACCTAAATTGTTTAGGGTAGCATAAAATTAGGAGAAAAGCTTAAAATTGAGTAGCATTCACGAAAGTAGTACACATAAAAATTTTTATTTTTCTTGCTCCAAGTTAAAATAATAAAACAATAACAATAAAATTAAATTAAATTAAAATAAAAAAGCAATAAAATGAAATTAAAATAAAAAAACAAAATATTAACAATTAAATAAAATAAAAATATAGGCAATAAAATTAAACTTATTATTGAGTAGCCTTTACGAAAGAAATAGACATAAATCGTTTATTTTTATCTCCATGTTACAATAAAATCATAACAATAAAATAAAAAATAATAACATAAAATAAAAGAAACAATAATAACAATAAAATATTAAAAATATAATAAATAATTTAAATTATGATAGAACAAATCATTAAAAATATAATAAATAATTTAAATTATGATAAAACAAATTATAAAAGGAGAATTATTTAAGGTATCTCTTCGTTATTTTAAAATTAACCAACAGCATTAACTTAGTAAACGGATTTCAAAAGTTATTCTCGCGAATATTCTTAGTTAATGAAGAGGATTATTTTCCTCACGAAAGGTAAATTATACTTTTACTAACTTCAAAGAGATAAAAAAAAAAAAGTTAAGTGAATTTTCATACCAAAAATGCAATTCACGTTGTCTTGAGGGAATGCTTATATGGCTATTTGAAACACAGTGATGAAAATAGAATTTCATAATTCTAGGCTATACCACGGTTTTAATCCTATCTAAGCTGTTTTTTTTATAGGTATAATTATGGCAGATTTTCTCGCCGGTATCTATTGTTTCCACAAGAAAGTAATGCTTTAATGGTTTGAATAGAGACTTAAAATAAAATATTTTTCTAAATTTAAAATAATCTTTCATGTCAAGTGATGAATCAAAATATATTATATTAAAATAATGCTCAAAATATACAATATTAAAATAATCTTCAAAATTTATGATATTAAAATAATATTCTCTGCTCGAAAGACACATATGATAAGCATCGAAAAGTTTTTAGGGTAGTGAAGTGAATCTGTGTTACAAAAAGAGGAAAACCACGAAACTTTTCTGTTCCTTCAATGCAACGATCTTAATACCAAACAATTAGCCATCAAAGATATTTGATGTCAACCTTGGATTCAACCTTAAATCGTTTTCTCTTAAGATCATTTATTTTTGTATTATGAAAAGTGAATGGTATACTATTTGCTGTAAAGAGACACCCTTCATTAGAAATCCCTCTCATTCATGTGTTTCATAGAAGGCGTTAAAAAACAGTGATTTTTCTAATACTCACGCGTTGTTGCTTCGGACAATATTTTGAACAAGTAAAATAGGAATGAGGAGGTTAATGTGTTTGTATTTAAAATAATATGAAATGTTACTAGCATGTAATTTTCTTAAAGCTTCTAATGCCATAAATGAATAAATAAATATATATTTCCTGGGAAAAAAAGCATGAATACGAAAGTCGCAATGGACAGAAACACTTATGCTGAAATCGTAATATACCTACATTTAACAGCGAATCGGTACATATATCGGAAATAGCCCTAAACCGGTAAAATATCTTCAGAGTTGGAAATTTTGGGCAGGCAGTGACCCTTAACTGTAAAAATTATCAGATTTAGGAATACCCGACAATGAAAATATTACTAGTATCTCAATTTCTTTCAGCTTTAATTGCTATTATCAAGTAGTGAATGTATATTCTAGGTGAAAAAAACATGAATATCACTATCACGGCAGATAAAACCAGTAACTCTGAAATCGTGATATAATAAGGAGTGAAATTAACATTAAATTTAACTATTAATTGGTAAACATATATCGACAATGACCCTTTATCTGAAAAAACATCAGAGAAGAGAATACAAGACGATGGCTATTAAATAAATATGTAGAGAATACCGGGTAATAGCCCTTATCTTCAGAACTCATCAGCGTTGGGAATATCGGACAAAAGCTCTTAGCCTTAAGCGGACGCTATACCACGGGCGAAGTTTTTCATCACAAATTCTCTTTCCCCACCATAATAATTTAAAATTTAAAGTAAAGAAAAATGTGTGTTTATACAAACCTAGAGTAAGATATGAAGTTTCAAATACTGAAAAGAAATTTTCAAAATATCAAATGAAAATAAATTATGAGAAAACAACAAAAGGTTGCGCAATCGGAAAGTTCTCTTTCAATAATTTGCTTTCATTTTGAAATTTTTTTTTTTTAGTAATTGAAATTTCATGGTTTACTCTAGGGTTTGTCCGAATTCACTTTTTCCGTACTTTAAATTTTGAGTTAGTAATGGAGGTTAAACAAAATTTGCGATTCAAAGTTAATCTCATGGAATAGCGTCTTCTTAAAAACCATCAATGTAAAAAACATAAGAACAATTCAGTGTGAAGAAAGAAATGCCTCAAAAGTAAAATGAAACGACAGAAAACGGATGAATAAATATGTTTTATTTTAGAAGAAAAATTGCAGCATGGGCAAAACAAATTTGTTTTTTTACTATAATCTATTCCCTAGCTGTGAACAATTTATGTACAATGCCTTTCGAGATATTACAGTTCTTTATTGGGACGCTTTTTTCTATTTAGTTTCCCTGTACCTTGCACTTTTTACCTAGAAATGCCCACACTTGAAAATAAATTCATTGTGAAAAAGATATGTTTTTCACTTTTATAACACCTTGCTAATTATAATACCACATTATATTTTGTACTTATTACTAGGGAAGAATGTGAAATGCTCGGCTTGCGATTTTGTCCAAACATCAGATGTATTCAGAAATTAATTAATTAATAATAATAATTAAATTTTAAAGTATCAAATTTTCATGTCTCCTTGTCAAACAAGCTTATTCATGCATGTATTAAAATTACATATTAGCAAAGATACGTTAAAATCAATGCATATTCATTAACACAGCCTTCATTTATCTATATAGCAAGATATCATTAAGGGTTCGCTACACATTTCGAAGTTTATGAAAGGAATTACCCACATAGAAGTCATCTCAGCGCATCAGGGTGTACGGATTTCCGATATGCGGGAATTAAATCATTTGCTACATTCCTCGTCAATCGAGACAATGATTCGAAATATAATCCCGAAGTTGAAAACGCGATTATTTACCATGCAAATTGTTACAATTAACCAGCAGTTAAATGTTTCGCTCGCTTTAAGATAAATATGAATAACATTGTGACAACTTCAAAATCTCGGTATAGTGTTGTATGTTGGTGCGGCAGGAATTTGGTGAATACTCATTTTGAAGATGCTTATTAACATTTGAAGATAAATTAGGTTCATTTTGTGGAGGTAAAATAATATTGTATATGTATCCAGGTGATTAGTACGCGGGATGTGATAGTGAGTTTAAACAAATCCATTCCACTACCTTTGTTGAAACTTGATGTATAATCTAATTTTGCATAGTAAAATAATATAAAAGTAAAATATAATTATTAAAAAGCATTTATTAATTAATATTAAGTTTTATTTATTCCTTTAGTTCAAAATCAACAGCAAGAAGCTCCAAAAACTGATAAAAAATATCTTTCACGAATAACATTTTTAAAAAAATATAAATTTATAATAACGGAAAGAAATGCACCATTTAGAGGGTATTGATCACCAACAGAGTACACTATTCTGCTAAAAAAAAACAGAAATGTTAATGGCATGTAGATGTTTGTATGCTCCTTCCCAAGGAACCCAGGATTTGACTAATAATATTTAAAAATTATTGCCAATGCCATTTCTCATAGCCTTATACATGGCGGGAAGAAATACACTGTTATCATAATAAAGACTAAAAATTTGATCATTTTTTCAAAATAAAAATGTGTAGATATATTATACTCCTATGTAGTAGAATGTTTAAATGTTTAATAGAAATCGTAATTGATATATTTTAATAAGTAATAATATTTCGATATTTATTTATTTAATTGAATGTGGTACTTTAATAAGCATTAGAAGTATACAGTAGATTTGATTCCTTAACATCCTCTATAATTATAAAGAATGCTTAACTATTACAACCAGCAATCTTAAAAATAAATGCTGTGTCACTCATTCAGGTGTTTCAAAATGCTGCATAAAAAAAGGAAATTAATTCTATAAGATATTTTAAAGTTAAACAAGCGTAGAACAACATTTCATCTAGATAAAATAAAATACGATATTAATGTAGGATTAATCCAAATATCTTACTTTACAGCAATTTTTTCTGAAAAACACAGCAATATATATTCAAATTTTGGAAAAACATCACTCGAAGAAAACAAAATGTAGTAACCCCTTCTTTGCCATGCAATATAGTAGCTTTTTACGTTCTAAAATAGACGATACAAAATGCATTTTATTAGTATGCTAGACCCAATCGAAAGTTTATACACCAGAGAAAAGGCAAATTTGTGCTTCCTACATTTTGAAGAATCACAATGCATTAGGAATTGCAGCGTTTTTGCGTTATATATAAAGATATATTTCAGTAAGATAAGAATGTAGTTTATAAATGTCGAAAAAAGCTTAAATCGGTGAAGCAAATACTCTGGATTTTGGAAATTGGGAAAATCTTTGTAGATTTTATAGAAACTCTTGGAAAGGGGAAATTGAATTTGTGAAACAACAGCATTGGTTAAAATTATGTTACCCTGTCGGCCTCGATGGTATTTCGATTTCTTTACCTTAATTCATAACTGGGTTTGAAATGCCCTTTTCAACATATTGCAAATGACATAAAAAATAACAATATATATATATGTTACTGTGAATAACCGATATTGGTGACTGTTGACTTCCACCGGTGAATGTAGACAATCACGCAGTCGCTTTGGTAAATGTCCTAAATATATACTAGGTCTAGTTAAGTGCCACTGCCCAGTATACATTTGCCCGGTCTGGTCTACATCAATGTTTTTTAAGGCCCAGTGCCACTGCCAAGTATGCATTTAACCGGTACACCGAACACTGTTTCTCATAATTTATCCTCAGAAGATATTAAAATATCGAATAAATATAATAATATCAACGCATCAAATCGGATATAACAAATATTTTGGACATTCACCAAAGCGACTATGTGATTGTTGAGATTCGGCGGCGAAAGTCGACATTCCGTTGATTTCAGTCACTCACGGTAACATATATATATTAGGCATATGGAAAGAAAGAAAGACAGAATTATACGGAGAAAAAAATTTTGAACTCGCATTACTTGAAACTATACAAAAAAAGGAAAATAATCATAAACTATTTAACTTGTTTAGCAAAGACTTCAGACATACAAACTGAAACGATCTTAATTAAGCCAAGAAATTGTAGAGCGTTGATGAGCAACAAGGCTTCTTGATATTGCGTACTGAATTCATTCTGTACGCAATATCAAGAAGCCAATATGAACGCATCATCAAAAAATGAAGTAATGAACAAAAGCCCCTCGCAACTATCATACATATGATACTCTATGATTTCAGCTGAAGAAGTGACGGTACATTCCTTGAAAAACATGCAGGTTTATGCAATTATTCTTTATCACATCGACCGAAATCTAACATCTCGACCTGTTTCCATCATATTGGTGGGCTCATACATGAGCACGTCGAGGACCATTGTTCAAATAAAAACGGGATTCAACAGTGCATAGAATATACGCCCCCTGTTCTTACATCAGTTCAGGCGGGCTCTCCTGTAATATAGGGGGTCCTTATATGATTGTTCAGAAGCGATATTGGTCTCTTTCTATGGATGATAACGCGCATTCACGCAGGGACATTTTGAAGCAGAAGATTTTCAGAAGTTAGAGAGGCCAGCCTGATCACCAGATCTGACACCCAAAGATAGTATCTAAGATTCAGTCTCTCACTCAGGGCTAAGAACTACCTAAATGGAGCGAAATTTATTGTTCCAAGACATTATAAACAACTTCATAAAACAGCATGAAGTTCATTTTGAATCCTGCAACTCCACCAGTTTTGGACTATCTCATGACATCTTTTTGTATCATCATCGTTTTTCGCCTATACAAAATACGGTGGAATCAAGATTAAAATATATATATATGTGTGTGTGTGATTCTCACGAAACATGACAATTCGGACCAAAACATTTCTTCAAATTTGAAGTCTTCAAAATAATCTAAAAATTTTTTTGTGTACTTCTTTAGCTACACTTATTAATATCTTATAGACAGCAGTGTAGTTCATTGACATTTGCTCGAGAGAAAAAATAAAAGAGAAATTCACCAAATCTTGAATGCCAGGAAAATGACATATTACCTTAGAAGTTTAAAAAACAGTTATTTTAAGTTAATAGTAAGTAACTCAACTTAAGCCTTTATGTTAGATGGACCATAAAATTGCTTAAATTAATTCTTTTTATCCGTAGAACGAAACAAAAAATTTTTTGTTGCTGATATGTACAGAATAAAATTGTGTATATTAATCGATCATTAAATAAATAAATAACTTTGATTACATCCAAACATATTACAATCATATATAAACTTGGTATTAGGTTAATATTTGCTTTCCCTCTTTACAGTAAGCAGTTAAAAAGAGTTTCAGGTAACACTTCAATGTCCTGGTTTTCATAAGCCAGGAAAATGACAGCCAGGATAATGACAAATTCGCTATTTTATAGCATATAACTTTACTTTAATTTAATATTTTTGCCGAAAACGTTTATATTCTGCAGAAAACAACAGTATTTCTTAAAAGAACTCAGATAAACCTATGTAGTTTTTGTTATTAATGATTTCAAGAAGCCAGGAAAATGACAGCATAAATACCTACTCTCCTTGAAAAAATTTTTGAAATAGATTTTGATCCTGAAAATTGGTTATTTATTCATGCAACAAGACATGTTCAGATAGGAGGGTATCTAATCAATCTATTAACATAAGATATTGATTCCTGGCGCTATCTATTTTGGTTATAAATCACTAAATAAAAGTAGCCAGGAAAATNTGCCACTGCCCGGCATACATTTGCCCTGTATACCCTACACTGATGTTTTTTTAAGGTCAAGTGCCACTGCCCGGTATACCCTACACTGATGTTTTTTAAGGTTAAGTGCCACTGCCCGGCATACATTTGCCCTGTATACCCTACACTGATGTTTTTTTAAGGTCAAGTGCCACTGCCCGGTATACCCTACACTGATGTTTTTTAAGGTTAAGTGCCACTGCCCGGCATACATTTGCCCTGTATACCCTACACTGATGTTTTTTTAAGGTCAAGTGCCACTGCCCGGTATACCCTACACTGATGTTTTTTAAGGTTAAGTGCCACTGCCCGGCATACATTTGCCCTGTATACCCTACACTGATGTTTTTTTAAGGTCAAGTGCCACTGCCCGGTATACCCTACACTGATGTTTTTTAAGGTTAAGTGCCACTGCCCGGCATACATTTGCCCTGTATACCCTACACTGATGTTTTTTTAAGGTCAAGTGCCACTGCCCGGTATACCCTACACTGATGTTTTTTAAGGTTAAGTGCCACTGCCCGGCATACATTTGCCCTGTATACCCTACACTGATGTTTTTTTAAGGTCAAGTGCCACTGCCCGGTATACCCTACACTGATGTTTTTTAAGGTTAAGTGCCACTGCCCGGCATACATTTGCCCTGTATACCCTACACTGATGTTTTTTTAAGGTCAAGTGCCACTGCCCGGTATACCCTACACTGATGTTTTTTAAGGTTAAGTGCCACTGCCCGGCATACATTTGCCCTGTATACCCTACACTGATGTTTTTTTAAGGTCAAGTGCCACTGCCCGGTATACCCTACACTGATGTTTTTTAAGGTTAAGTGCCACTGCCCGGCATACATTTGCCCTGTATACCCTACACTGATGTTTTTTTAAGGTCAAGTGCCACTGCCCGGTATACCCTACACTGATGTTTTTTAAGGTTAAGTGCCACTGCCCGGCATACATTTGCCCTGTATACCCTACACTGATGTTTTTTTAAGGTCAAGTGCCACTGCCCGGTATACCCTACACTGATGTTTTTTAAGGTTAAGTGCCACTGCCCGGCATACATTTGCCCTGTATACCCTACACTGATGTTTTTTTAAGGTCAAGTGCCACTGCCCGGTATACCCTACACTGATGTTTTTTAAGGTTAAGTGCCACTGCCCGGCATACATTTGCCCTGTATACCCTACACTGATGTTTTTTTAAGGTCAAGTGCCACTGCCCGGTATACCCTACACTGATGTTTTTTAAGGTTAAGTGCCACTGCCCGGCATACATTTGCCCTGTATACCCTACACTGATGTTTTTTTAAGGTCAAGTGCCACTGCCCGGTATACCCTACACTGATGTTTTTTAAGGTTAAGTGCCACTGCCCGGCATACATTTGCCCTGTATACCCTACACTGATGTTTTTTTAAGGTCAAGTGCCACTGCCCGGTATACCCTACACTGATGTTTTTTAAGGTTAAGTGCCACTGCCCGGCATACATTTGCCCTGTATACCCTACACTGATGTTTTTTTAAGGTCAAGTGCCACTGCCCGGTATACCCTACACTGATGTTTTTTAAGGTTAAGTGCCACTGCCCGGCATACATTTGCCCTGTATACCCTACACTGATGTTTTTTTAAGGTCAAGTGCCACTGCCCGGTATACCCTACACTGATGTTTTTTTAAGGTCAAGTGCCATTGCCCGGTATATATTTGCCCAATACTTGGTGTATACCGGGCAGTGGCACTTAAAAAAACATCAGTGTAGAGTATACCGAGCAAATTTAAATGTATGGCCCGATACTCCAAACACTGATGTTTCTTCTGATCTATCGTCAGTAAGCATTAAAATATCGAATAAATGTAATTATATCTACGAATAAATTCATATCAAATCGAATGTAACATTTATTTCGGACATTCACCAAAGCGACTATGTGATTGTTGACATTCACCGGTGAAAGTCAGAAGTAAGGGTTTTTAGCAAATATTTCGGACGTACACCAAACGACTAGGTGATTGTTGACATTCACCAGATTTCGGTCATTCACTGTAACATATATATATATATANTAACTATATATATATATGTTACTGTGAATAACCGATATTGGTGGCTGTTAACTTCCACCGGTGAATGTTGACAATCACACAGTCGCTTTCGTAAATGTCCAAAATATATACTAGGTCTAGCTAAGTGCCACTGCCCAGCATACATTTGCCCGGTCTGGCCTACATCAATGTTTTTTAAGGCCCAGTGCCACTGCTAAATATGCATTTAACCGATACTCCGAACGCTGTTTCTCCTAATCTATCCTCAGAAGATATTAAAATATCGAATAAATATAATAATATCAACGCATAAATTATCAAATCGGATATAACAAATATTTTGGACATTCACCATAGCGACTATGTGATTCAGCGGTGAAAGTCGACATTCTCTTGATTTCAGTCACTCACGGTAACGTATATATATTATGCATATGGAAAGAAAGAAAGACAGAATTATACAAAAAAAAATTTTTTTGAACTCGCATTACTTGAAACTATAGAAAAAAAGGAAAATAATTACAAAATATTTAACTTGTTTAGCAAAGACTTCAGACATACAAACTGAAACGATCTCAAGACATTGTAGGGCGTTGATGAGCAACAAGGCTTCTTGATATTGCGTACTTAATTCATTCTGTACGCATTAATCCAGTCAGTATGATGGAGTTTTTGATGATGGAACGCGCCATCATCAAAAAATGGAGTAATGAACAAAAGCCCCTCGCAACTATCATACATATGATACTCTATGATTTCAGCTCGAAGAAGTGACGGTGCATTCCTTGAAAAACATGCAGGCTTATGCAACTATACATTATCACACCGACCGAAATCTAACATCTCGACTCACATATCGATCCATTTCCATCATATTGGTAGGACCATACATGAGCACGTCGAGGACCATTGTTCAAACAGAAACGGGACTCAATAGTGGATAGAATATAGGTTCCCTGTTCTTACATCAGTTCAGGCGGGCTCTCCTGTAATATGAAGGTCCTTTTATGATTGTTCAGAAGCGATTTTGGTCTCTCTTTATGGATGAGAACGCGCATTCACGCACATTTTGAAGCAGAAGATTTTCAAAAGTTTGAGAAGCCGGCCGAATCACCAGACCTGAAGCCCGAAGATAGTGTCTAAGCTTCAGTCTCTCACTCAGAAACCTCTCAGGGCTAAGAACTACCTAAATGGAACGAAATTTATTGTTCCAAGACATTATAAACAGCATGGAAGTTCATTTTGAATCCTACAACACCACCAGTTTTGGACTATCTCATGACATCTTTTTTCTCCTATACAAAATACGGTGGAGTCATTAAAAAAAAAAATATTGAAATAAGAAGTTTTTTTCAAAGTAAGAAAAATAAATTTAGAATAAAACATAGGTGGTTAAGTTTAAATATATATATATCATCATCTCTACTTTTTAGAAAATGTTTTAGCAGTTTCAGATTTTAAAAAAAAATTCTCATTTATCATTCTTTGGCACGGAAAACGAAGTGTAAATTTTAAAACACCATTAACTACTTATTCTGAATTGAATAAAGAAAGGGGGGAAATAAATTCTTGAATAAAATTTAGTTTAAGTTACAATTGCCATCAATCTATGTCATTTCCTTAAACGGTTCAAAGTATTAATTCTCCCACATTTTCAATTGATCTTTCCAGATTAATCATTGTTCTGAAAACAATTCCTGGGTAATATTTTAAAAAGTTTTGTAAATATGACTTGCTTCATCGCTGTGAATACAAAGATTAATTTTTTTATATCATTAAAAACTATCGAATTTAACAAAAACGATAAGAATTAAAAGAAATAATTTTAATAACGAGGTACAATCTCTTCCGGAAAGAAAAAAAAGCCCCTTATTTTCCAGATTCTAATATTAAAAAATATTATATGTAGCATATCAATTAAGAACATATAAAGATATGATTTTAAGATTAAAAAAAAAAACTCTAAGTAAGGTTGAAAAATTGAGAGTTAAAATGCAAAACAACTGTCGCTCCTGATACCTTGTAGCTTTATATCATAGAATAGTATGACACATCCATTTACAAATACACCTCTTGAATTATAAGTAATTCCCTACAAAAGACTTTCTCACTAACCACTAAATAGAGGAAAAATTAAAAACTATTACCTTTAGTTTAAAATATTAATCATAATCTGCACTAAAGTAATAATTGCAACATAAAAAATTATTCGAGCAATATATATTTTTACAAATTTTGCGAGAAAATTTTTATAGGTTTAAATCAAAAGTTATGACTTTTTTAATAAAAATTTTCATTAAAAAGATATAAAAAAAACGCTTACAGGTAAATATTTTTCCATGCATGTATTAAACATTTTTCCAAATTTTAAGCAAAACTTTGAGTGAGCTTTTTTTTTAAGTCCTTGGAGTTTTCCAAATTTTGCCTGAGGAGTGTGAAACCTGGATTAAATTCAACTACAATATGTAAAATATTTTGGATTGCAAATTGTTTTAAATGAGTTTTGCCATCACGGTTCTTAATAAACTCATTAAGAACCCGTGATGACATAAGTTTATGTAAAAAGAAAATTATGTTTGGAGTCAAAAGTAACAAGTTTGTATCATAATCCCCCCCACCCTACCTGAATTGTAATTATTTAATTGAAAGGATCCTAAAGTAATCTCTTGTAGATTAAACAAAGATTATAAATAAAAATATGATTCAAAAATAGATTAAAATCTTTTTTTATTAAAGTCAAAGTAAAAATTATTTCTTTAAAAAAATTAACTTAAAAAAATAATACATAACTTAAATTTGTTGATTTATGCCAAGAAAATAATTCTCTGCAGTACAAATTTGTGTCATAACTGTACAGTCAAGTTATTAAAATTTTCATCACATTTCAGCGACACAAATGAGAATTGATTGTAACCATAGGAAATTCAAACTTGAATCAGTTTTTTTTAAAAATAAAATTGATAATAATTCATGTAGTTTATTAATTAAAAAATTACTACCACAAGAAAAATTTATGATATAGGTCTCAGTGTATTCTTCTGGAATATTAAAGCTAAAACTTTAAGTTTCATAATAAGCTTTAAATTTTCATAATATATATTACATAATTTTCATTTCATAAATTATTTCCCTATAAGAAACACTTTATTTTTTATTTTGTGACATGGTTAAGTTAACGACAAACCGACCTTATATATTCACCAATGCAGGATACTTCTCTACAAGATCTCCAAGACTAGTTTGCCACAACACTTGATCCAGGTGTGCCCTTATCTTCTGGGTTAGGTTCAAATTAACAAGGCTACGGAGATGAAGACTGATAGTCATAAGCTTGGAATTGAGTCAGCGGTTCAACACCAGTTATAAAGCAAATTTAAAGAAAAAAAACCTGACTTAACAGCTAAAACTAGAAGGTTTGCTAATTAAACATCAAAATAAGCTGCTTTCCACACCTGTGTAAAAGTTAACCACATTTTAGGTGCACTGATGTGTAAAACTAGACTGCAACAGACAATAGTTTACAAAAAAGTGCACAGCATTTTCAAAATCTGACATTCTTGGAAGTTCTCTAAGCGAAAATAGTATGGAGTTAGTGGTTTGAATTTCAGTAAAAATCTAATCTGTTCAATTCTGTGCTTAAAAGTTTCATTGCAATTACAGAAGGAAAAAATCACTTTTAGAAACATTACATAGCTTAATCCACAAAGACTGTCAGAGATAGTAAAATTTGAAAATCAATTACAACATGTTTTAGAAGGAGAAAAAGAAGCAAGATTCTCTTCAGTTTTAACAAGAGTTCCTTACACTAATTTTAATGTTTAATATTTAGACATTTTATTTTTTAAAAAAGAAAAATTCTTAACTAATGTGTCTTTTTATGCAGTTTGAAATTGCTCTTCCCATTTCCTGTATTTGTATAAATAGCAATTAGCAGGTTTTGAATCTAGGTTATCAACACATCTAAATAGTATAGGTTTCACAGAGCAAAATTGTGAAATTAGAATTTAGGTGAAAAATTTAAATTTTAACCGGCAAGATTCCATATTTTTTTCCAAAAAAATTAAATTTCGACTGCCAATTGTAAAATTTTTTACAATTTGATTCAAGAGCATACATATGAATTCGTTTATTGTTAGCCCTGATTTAACAAGATATCAGGTTTAACAAAGAAATTTTTATAGTTGGTTTATGCTAAAAAATACTATTGTTGCAAGCTTAATTTGAATTTAAAGAATTTTTAAATAACATCTTGTTACTCTTGTTGTTGTCGAGTTTTAAATAAAAAATTTTTCTAAAATTAGTCAGAATTTGATTTTTTAAAATTCTCAGGAACTATTCAACTGATTTTGTATTTTGCTTTGTAAAATTAAATACTTACAAATGATGTAAAAAATTGCATGTCTTACAATTCAAAATTGTTTTACTATAAATAAAATAATAAATATTTACAAAATTTTTTTTTGCATGGAATTATTTTTTGTCAAATGAATTTAATAATTGAGCTTAAAAAAAATTTCAATTCGCTTCAAAAGTTCAAGATAAGGCAAAAAGTAAAATTAACATTAAGGGGTCTAAACTTCGGGTCGCTATCCTGACCAACATGAATCCAGTTTGCGGCTATACTCTATACTTCGGAAGTAGGTAATCTAAATCCGTTGCAGAGAAAGCAAGTTTTGTCTGATTTCATAACTTAAAACATTGTCTGCACTTATTTATTGCACTGTATTTGTCTGCACTTACATTTGAGGTCACTCCCTTGAATCATCAAAAAAGAGACATTTTATACCAAATTTATGTTTCTTTCTTTACAAACCACAAGTTTTAGACTTTTTCAACCCCTCCAATACATGATCGTAATTCAGGGGTGATTGTGAGTCCAAGTCAAAATTCCGGAAAATTTCCTGAGTTTAAAAAAACAGTTTAAATTGAAAAAAATTTAAACAAGGTTTTTTTTCCTTTTTCTCATTATATTTTAGTTTAATAAAAATATATTTAAAATTTTACACATACTTATACCATTTACACATACCTATGATNAAAATTTTCAAAACGCCAAAATAAAAAATATTTAGCACTTTTTTAGGACATTTTAGGACAGCAAGAACCCTGGTGAAAAATTATTTTTTTGCAGGTAATTATTTTTGATTAAACGAATTTAATAATTGAGCTTAAAAAACAAATTTCAATTCGCTTCAAAAGTTCAAGATAAGGCAAAATATGCAAAAAGTAAAATTAACATTAAGGGGTCTAAACTTCGGGTCGCTATCCTGACCCACATGAACCCAGTTTGCGGCTATACTCTATACTTCGGAAGTAGGTAATCCAAATCCGTTGCAGAGAAAGCAAGTTTTGTCTGATTTCATAACTTAAAACATTGTCTGCACTTATTTATTGCACTTATATTTGAGCACTGTATTTGTCTGCACTTACATTTGAGGTCACTCCCTTGAATCATCAAAAAAAGAGACATTTTATACCAAATTACTTTCTTTACAAACCACAAGTTTTAGACTTTTTTAACCCCTCCAATACATGATCGTAATTGGATATAAGTGATCAAACAATTCTCTCTTCACACACCAGATTATCATAAATGAAACAAGACCGACTCTAGCAGCCCAAGATCGCAGAAACATGATCTCAATATAAGTTTCTCGTTTTACATCTTGTATACATACTAGTCATAGGAAGCACTTCTTTTTCCATCAGTCGGTCAGGAAGAGGTAAATCTTCGCTGAAAACATTTTAAAGATTTTATAAAAGCAAAAATTTCCTTGAATTTCAGAATGATGCTGCAAAAAACTAATGTGAGAATACAATATTCTTTCAATTGAAAAACAATGTATTTAACAGAACTTTGCTGTAGAAAGTCAAAGATACTAATTTGGTACTAAATCTACTTTTAGAAAGAAAATTTTTTGATTTTATATAAATTATTTATTGTGGTTCTCTTGTAAAACTTGTTGGATTATTAAAAATCCAGTTATTAATTATACAATAAGTGCTCCAACTTCAGGGCGATTGAGGGTTGCTTTGTAAATTTCTGACTCAAGAGACATTTTAAACAGGTTGTTTTTCATTGGTTGGACGAAAATTAAAGGGTGGGAAATAGCATACAGCAGAGAACGACGATAATATACATATGTGCCCGAGTGAAGTTTTGACAACTGATTTTAAAAAATTTCATATTAAAATCAAATATAATAAAATTGTTAGTTCAAAATCTTAAAATAATTAAAGTTAAAAAATTATTCACTTTATAAAAAATTCTGAAATCAAGCAACTATATATATATATCATTGTATTATCCCTTCATTCACACATTCAACTGAGCACTTAAAATTATATGCCTAAATTTAAAAATGTATGAAGAAAAATAATGTGTTTTCATGATTAAGACATAAAATAATTTGCATAGGTATATATTGTTCCGGATTCAATTTGTGAAAGTGTAATATAAATCTCTGAAAAGTGTTTCTTGGAAGAGTCATAGGTGTTTCGAAGATTGAGACTTTTTTTTATACCAGAAATGAGATTTGAAACAAACAATTATATTGTAATCAATAAACCATTAATTAATATTTTGATTATTTTTTACAAACTAAAAAAAGAAATAGCATTTTTAAAAAAAAAAAATGAATTTTGAAAAGGACATGTCTTGATAAAAAAAAAATAATGACATTGGTACCGTCATGACATTGGTACCGTAATGACATATAGAACTTTTAAATTCAAACTAAAACTAAATTTGACAAAAAATAAATATGATTCCCTGATAACAATTCTCCAACATTTACTAACACTTTCGTTTAAAAAAACTTCACAGAAAACTTTAAAGAAAAGTAATTTAATTTTAAGATTATTACAGAGAAAACATTAAAAATTTTCATTCTTTACATTAAACATTTTCAAAGTAATTAGTATTGCTTTTAATTTGTTTAGTTAATTGCTCGTTTTTAATAAATTTTTTATTGAACATTGCAGTTCTACTAAAAGAAAATTTATAATTTAGGATTCCATAGCAGAAAATTTTTTTTGAACCACTAATCTAAATTGCCACATTGGACATATAAATATTTTATCTCAATTTTAGAAAAATATTGGATTTTGTTACTGTAAAAATTTTGAACCGAAATTCAAATTAACTTAAATTTAAAATTTTTATTATATTAACATGAAAAGACTCAAGACTAGTTTAAAATTTTTAATAAAAATCCAAATTAATTTTGGATAATCAAGCTCCTACTGTTTTGAAACAAACATAATAAAAGAAAGACAGATTAATAGGACACTTTAAAAGTGTGGAATCTGTATTAACTGCAGAAAAAAAAGATAATCTCTAGCAGCTGGGGTGATAAAAAACTAGCAACTCAAGCAGAGAAGAGTGATTCAGCAAGACCATCACCTCCTATTTTATTAATTAATTGTCTTGTTCAAAATTTTTATTATATTAACATAAAAAGACTCAAGACTAGTTTAAAATTTTTAATAAAAACCCCAATTTATTTTAAATAATCAAGGTCCTACTGTTTTGAAACAAATATAAAAGAAAGACAGATCACTAGGGCTCTTTAAAATTGTAGAATCTGTATTCACTGCAGGGGGAAAAATGCATATCTGTAGCAGCTGGGGTGATAATAAACTAGTAACTCAAGCAGAGAAAAGTGATTCAGTGAGACCATCACCTTTTATTTTAATAATTACGTAACAATTTGTTTAAAATTAAACACAAGGCAACTTTATTTTTCTCCCTTTGGTGCAAAAAGACATTCTTCAAAGAACAAACCAGAACAGATAAACAACTACAATAATAGTTTACAACTGTCAAGTAGCACTTTTAAATTTTTATACAGAACAATGTTCACAGATGAAACAGATTTTTTATAAAGTAACAATAAGTATTCTTAATAAGTGGTTCCAATAGCTTAAATGGGGACTATGTTTGTAAGTAAATATCAAAGTTCAGTTTTGCTCTTTGCTTGCATAGAAATAGGTTTTGAAATCATAACCAAGATTTTCATTTCATCTCAATTCAAAACATCCAGAAGTACAATCACAGATAATTTGTAGAACAATTTTTCGATTGTAACACCACTCTTTGCTAATTGCGACCTCTCAAATGTGAATTTTTGGAAAAAAAGTTTATAAATTAGATAAAAATTTCATCAATAATTTAATTTACATATGTATTCTTATATACAATATCTAAAACATTCTATCCATTTTTCACCACTGATATACAAAACACTCCTTTTGCAGCTAAAAAAAAAAATTTTCAGCTTCAAGCTATTAAATATTTTCAAGGAAAAAATGAGGAGTGTGGAATTGCAATTAACATATATGCAATTTTTTTTAAAAAATAAAGATAAAACTATCATTCAATCACAGTTTTAAGAGATATTAGCTCTTAATAAAAACTGTTCATTAAACTATAATCAACATACATTAAAAATGTTCAACAAGACAAAAAAAGTATAAAATAATCTGAAAACACAATCTGTTTTTGCAGAGACCTGCTTTGCTTTTGCACTACGGTATTGAGCACTCTTTTTTGTTACTGACAGCCTTTTATGTACACTTTTACTAGTGCAACACAAACTTTGATAGAGCAATACACCACCACTCTTGGACCACAGAGATTGCATAAAACAGATATAACATTTGAAAAAATGGCTGCCTCCATCTTCTTTTTTCACGATTATTCACAGAATTTGTAATAGTTATCTTTTCAAAAGAGCTCTTAGATAATCGAAAACACAGGCACAATGCAAACATATTTCATCACTTGGATATTTGCTGTCTTATATGCTGAAGGAACTCATAATAGGAAAATAATGATTCTGTCCTATCATCAAGCATGTATTGCAAGAATAAGTACCTTTCTTTACTGTCTTCCCTGAAATGAAAGAAATAAAAATTAATTTATTATGCTTACATATATAGTATGAGCATGCATAATAGAGTGTCCCAAAAAGGACAGCTAAATTCAATTTTAAACAAACCAGATTTAATGAAACAGCTCAAGTTTTCTTTTTTAATTTAATAACAGCTTGAGCCACAGAGATAATATGTAATAGATAACATTTAAATTACAAAAATTATTTAGTTAATCTATTGGCAGTTTTAACATTTCAATTTTTACTGCTTCCAAATGTTTATACTATTTTATTTACTTATTTATTTATTTTTAATAAAACTGTGGCCCACACTTTCAAATAAGATAACTGTTTTGAACATTTATTTTCCTTCCTCCCAAGTTAATTCTAGATGGGTGTAGCAGTGCAAAAAAAATCAGAGGCTTTTTTTGTGTATGCAAGACCATTTGTAGGAACAAAATGAAATGAGGTTTTCTATGTGCATGACCATTTGGAAAGATAAAAAATTACTATCTTCTACAGGCAGAACCACCAGTGTGAATGTATCGATGTACTGTATTGAAAACACACTTTAAATTTAATTTGTCACTATTTGTTGTGGATTTCAGGATGCATGCATCATTTGTTCATTACACTTCAATGCCATAATCATGTAATCTACAGTAAGTTTCAAGACAAGGTTGGGTCACTTAGATTGTGCAACTTCCTCATCATTGGCACAACAGTCCAGGGGAGAGCCATGATCTCCGCTTGGTCATTTCTCAACACAGTTCTTTTAACATCTTTAAATTTTTGTTAACAATCCATTTTTAAAAGAAGCATGCATTGAAATAAGATATTAATTGATGCATGAATGAAATTCCGTTACAATCATACAAAATTATGATTGAAAAGTTCATCAAAAGAAATGTAAATGTTCCAACAAAACTATGAAAAACATCTGACAAGGGCGTTATTTTCTTACAAAATTGAAAGCATTCAAACTCATAAAGGATATCGTTGTTTTACTGCCCACATATTGTAGTCAATAGTAAAAGATCTTGCAAAGTAAAAACATAAATTATGTGAAAAAAATGAGAAAAAATTACAAAAATTTTAAGATTTCACACTATGCCCTCTTGTAATTAAAATTGTCATATACTCTAACAGATTGTTTTTGGCATAACAAACAAAACAATTTCCATAAGTTTCACAACACAATAGTAAATTACATAGGCATACGATAAAAACTAATTTATATGAACAACATTATTTCAATTTAAATAAGAAATTACAGACTCATGTCAAAGCTTCATTTAACCACTAAATTGATAAATAATTTAAGATAAGAGAAAAAAAAAGTACTTTTGTGAAGCTGATAAAATAGTAGTAATTTAAAAATTTTATAAATGTTCGATTCATATATTTAGAGGACATAGAATTTTATTAAACTTTTTTCAAGTAGAGTCGACAAAAAACTTACATGTAACTGTTACAATACATCTTTATCTTCTTAATCTTTTAATTGTAAAAAAAATTAATTTACAAAACACAGTTCAAAATAACAAGTGTTTTTATAATTAAACAATCTCATACCTGATTATTTTGANTCGAATAAATATATACCAAAAGTGACAGTGCTTATTATTTTTGAAAACCTGGGTCAGGTTTTTTTAAAACATTTTCAGATTGTTAAGGATTAACGACATCTATGAATATACATCTGTATTCCCTTTTTAATCACTTCATTGAAATTGAATTGTAAAATTAGGAGCAGATATTAAAATTTGCATTTTTTTTCATACATTAAAAAAAAAGAGAAAATAAATAAATTTGAAATAAGGAAAGTACTATATGTCGCTACTAGACATGCATCACAAATTCAGCTGTGGGTCAATTTTGGTAAATATTCAGTTATGCCAAAAAGAAAAAATACATTTCTATTAACAAAATGTTTCATTTAAAAGGGTATCCATTAAAAAAATTAACACTAAGAAGTTGAAGTAGAGTTATGCATGAGAGAAGTCCTATTTCAAGTAAAAACGGGTCATACTAATATCTAATCACCCAAAATCCTTCCATTTTTTTACAATTAGGCTTAACTTAATATATATATATCTTTTCAAATTCATTGACATAAAGATTTTTAAGAAAATTTTTATACAAAAAAAAATAAAATTATGTTTAAGATTTATAATTTTTAAATATATATGTTTTTTACTAGTTCTCGGGGGAAACATATAAATGAAAGGGTTTAAAATGATTTTCCAAAGGTATCAACACATTCCTATGACCAGAAAATTGGTAAGGTTACTTAATTAACAAATATTGATAAATTATTTTTTTCATTATCATTTATAGATATTTACTTGTAATATTTCTTTATCATCCACCATCATTCTTAATATTATTCTCTACTATTAGAATCATTTGATATTTTATTTTTATAGCGAATTAATAATTTCGGAAAAAATGTAATCAAAACTTCATAAAAAACATATTGAAAACAGTATGTAACCAGTTTGAAATTATTACTCAACAGCAAATGTGTTATATTTACTTTTATGAGCTTTAGAATTATTTCCAGCCAAAACTGATATTAGGAATTAACTTTACATAATATTGACTGATATTAAGAATACTAAACAATCTGACGAAAAATATACACTAATTTTAAAGCAACCAAAAATTAAATAGAAATTTAAAAAAAAAAGCATATTAAGTTACAATGTTAACTGAGAAAAATGATTATTAAAATCTAAGTTTGAATTTTATTCTAATCGACATTAATATCAAAAAGTTTGGGATCTTTTAATTGAATAGATTTAAATTTCTATGTAACAATCTGCCTATCCTTAAGAAATAAAAACATTAACGTAACAATCTACAACTTTAAAAAAAATTTACATTGCAGCACAAGTTATAAATAGTTACCACATATTTAACTATCTTGTTAGGAGCGAATCATGCATTCTTATTTAGTACTCAGGAATAAATATGTAAAATATTGTGAAAAAACTTGAGGTTTTCACCAAAACCCCAATAAATCTCAGGTTTTTTATGTAAAATCTAGGTGGGATGGGATTTTTCAAATCCTGTTTATTACAGATCTGTTTAATTTTTAGTACTATCATGAGTTTAAAAAATTTTTACTGCTTTTTATTAATTTACAGTTACTTATTACACACTGAAATATTATGCAAATTTATTTAATTCCTCTAAGAATTTTGGAAATAGTTTTTGTTATAGATATTAGTTCAAACTTTTTTCTGATACTTTGATTCTTAGGGTTCTACTTTGTTCCTATGAGCAAATGCATTACCAGTAGAACTGAATTTTTTGAATTCAGTCAATTTTGAAGGTCAGTGTGGGTTTTCCACTTCAGTACCTTAGAACTCTTCCCCCCCCCAAAAAGCACTATCTCTTCCATGTGCAGTATTCCCCTTGTCCACACTCTATTCTTTTCTTTTAGAATGTCGCTCTTCTCATAGAGTATCATTCTAGGCAAAAGGCAGTATATATTAATGAAAGAACCAATGCATTAATAAAAGGACATGCTTTCTTCTCCTTGCCTGTAGCCCTCTCACACACATCCCTTCTTGTCTCTCTAAAATGCTTTACTCTCGGTGCATGGTCTAATTCTAGGTGATAAAAGAATGTCTATATGTTTTAAAACAATGAACTGAAAAATTGTTCTTATCAACTATAGTGATGCTGAAAAATTAAGCACCTTTAAAAACCTTCTACCAAAATTAAGTACTTTTAGGGGCCCTTATTTTCCAAAATATAAGTTAAGCAGTTTTTAAGGACTTTTAAGGACTGTGGGAACCCTGAAAGGATATCGTTGCCTTACTGCCCACATATTGTAACATTTTGAGGACAATAGTAAAAAATCTTGGAAAGCAAAAGCATAAATTATATGAAAAAAATTAGAAAATATTACAAAAATTTTAAGATTTCATACTATGCCCTCTTGTAATTAAAATTGCCATATTTTCTAACAGATTGTTTTTGGTATAACAAACAAAACAATTTCCATAAGTTTCACAACACAATAGTAAATCACATAGGTATGCGATAAAAACTTTTGAATTTATATGAACATCATTTCAATTTAAATAAGAAATTACAGACTCGTGCCAAAGCTTCATTTAACCACTAAAATGATAAATAATTTAAAATAAGAAAAAAAAGTACTTTTGTAAAGCTGATAAAATAGTAGTAATTTATTTAACAGTTTTATAAATGTTCAATTCATATATTTAGAGGACATAAAATTTTATTAAACTTTTTTCAAGTTGAGTCGACAAAAAACTTACATGTAACTTTTACACTACATCTGTTTCTTCTTAATCTTTTAATTGCAAAAAAACTTAATTTACAAAACACTGTTCAAAATAGCAAGTGTTTTTATAATTAAACAATCTCATACCTGATTATTTTGATAGGACTATGAAATGGTCTCTGATCCTGAAGCCACATAATGAAATTTCTCATTCTTTCAGATTCTGGAGTTGGTAACTCTGGTAAAGATATCTAGAAATCACACAAACACAGATTTAATTACCTAACAATACCAATTATCAGCAGTAACAAACTTTAAATGCCTATGTATGCCTAGTGATGAGGGAAAAGAAATTTTCGGGAAACAATATTCAAGAATATTAAAGAAAAATGTTTAAAAAAATCTTCAACAATGCTTTTTTTTTTCTTCCAGAAACTTTCAGGTGTCAAAACGAAAAATTTTTGTACATTTTTTTATAGAATATATTTTAATTTTCGATCATTTCCTTTGACTGCAAACCATTTTAACAAAAACTACAGGTTATCAATCCAACTTTGTAATCCACTGTACTCCCCTTGCTTGAGCAGCACTAGACAACAAGCAACATGAAATTAACTTAACCAATGTTATGAGAGAAATATTCTCATTAAAATACATTTAGCTTTCTTACATACGAGCTAAACCTTTTGGCAAAGAGCATAATAAGTGTGAATTTAATTCAAACAAGATTGTAGAATGTACAGCAATTGACAAACTTTTTAAGAATCACCCAATGTGGGCAATGAAACATTGAAAGCAATCCAGGATGAAAAACAAGGGAAAGAAAGTTCTTTTATTTTGCCGGAAGAGGATAGATGGGATTCAGCAATGGTGTGGTTTTAACATTTTGAATTCCTGTATACAAAAACTGCTTACAATGTATAGAGGGCCAAAAAAAAAGACCACCCTGAATAACTTTTGATCTAGTGGTCGAATCTTCACATTTGAGGACTAAATCTTAATCGCTCGAAAAAGTGCCCTAAAATATGCTAATTAATAAGTGCTGACAATATTTTAAATTATGAAATCATACACTTTCTCTTTTTTTCACAAATTCTGATTTCAGATTACCAAAATATAGGGGGTGGTCGCAATATGGGAAATATGGTCTAAATAGTTTGATCAGGAGAGTGATTCAAAGTTTGGACCCCTTAATATTAATTTTACTTTTTGTGATGTGGATTTAGCCATAGCTCCAGAACTTTTTAAGCGAATTGAAAAAGCTTTGCACACAACTTCAAAATTTGTTTACCCAAAGATAATTTCACGCAAAAAATATATTTTGGTAGATATTTACAGTTTTTTATTTTATTAAATGATACTCAAAAAAATGTTGAACTGAATGGTACAAAAATTTTTACATTATATAAAAGTATGTCATTTTGCAAGGCAAAATAAAAAATTTAAGTGAAATCAGTTGAATAGTTCCTGAAAAATAGAGTTTTAAAGAAGTTGAATATTCACAATGCCATAGAAACTTTGTATATTAGCAAAGCAGTTAGAAAAGTGGTGGCAGAAATAAATATGATCAAAACTGTATTAAACTTAGTTTTTTACATAAATTCAAAACACATTTTTATAGTAATTCAGCTTTTCATTGAAATGAAATAGCATCATTATTAAAAAAATATATTTTTCATTTTTTTGTAGAGAAACATACAGTTATTTTGGTTCATATTTTGAATTCATTTTAGATAATTACAAATCAATTTAGAAAATTTAGATTCAATTTAGTTAGCCAATATGAAATTTTTAATTAAATACTAAGACTTTAGATATGCATAACAGCTATTAAATCATTATTATATTATAACTTAGCTTTTCCATTTACATAATTAAAAAAATTTAAATCACGATTTCTATGCGTTTAATTATAGCCTCTAATGAATGACAGTTTAATTTTACAATGCCTTGTCTTATTTATTTAAAGACTAACAAAATTTTCTGCTTCAAAATTTTCTGCAGTTATTAACTAACAAGTATATTACCACTTTTGTTAAAGATTGTTGTCCCTTAAGGATCAAATATAGACAAACTAAATGATTTAAAAAGATATAAATAAGCTTTTTCAATTTCAATAAAAAAATTATAACAAAACTAATTTTCAATAAAAAAAAAGAATAAACTTGCTTTTACATTTCAAACAACTTACAAAATTGCTTAAAATAATTATAAATACTTATTAAAAACGCTATTAAAATTCAAATAGTACTATTTAAATATGCTTTTTCCCTCATTGTAGAGAAAATGGTTCAGTAAAAAATAATATACTCCAAATAATTTTCGTTTTTGAAAAAAAAAAAGAAATAGGAAAAGAAATTTATTTAAATTTTAAAGGACCTACAAACTAATGCCAGACTCAAAACCAATGCAGCCCAACAAGCCCAGGTCATGTAAAAGCATTTCTTTTTTTTTTAACTATTTGACCTACATGCTCAAACTACAAAAAAAAAATTGCCAAAGGGTAATAAAAAAATTAATTATGTTTATTGTTGTCGTTGATTTACGTCGCACTAGAGCTGCACAACGGGCTATTTGCGACGGTCTGGGAAACATCCCGGAGGATGATCCGAAGACATGCCATCACAATTTTGATCCTCTGCGGAGGGGATGGCACCCCTGCTTCGGTAGCCCGACGACCTGCGCGTGAAGTCGAGCACTTTACGGTAGCACAGTTTAACGAGGACCAATACCTCACACCCTCGGTCCCTACGCAGACTGATCCAAGTGGTCACCCACCCGCACACTGATGCTTGACTTCGGTGATCTGCTGGGACTGTCTTAACGATCAGTCCACTGCGGGACTAAATTATGTTTAAGAAGACATAAATTTTATTTATGAGAGTACATTCACTTTACATCTGTTTCAAATCTTTAATAATATTTACAAATATCAGAACTCATTTTTTTAAATATAAAGCTTGTTTAAAACATTCCTACTCTGGTTTGTTACAACTGTTTTTGTTCCTATTTAATACTCATATCTTTTATTTTGTTATAAAAAAGAATGTTTTTTGTAAATGTCCAGTTCATTTAAACTTAAAAGTTCTGATATAGATGTTAACTTTATCTTGTTACAATGTCATGTTTTCAATAAATTAATATTAAGTACATTAAAAAGTTTTTGTTTACATGCATTCAAAAAGATGTTTCTCAAAGGCATTATTGAGACTTATATTGTATAAATAAACATGCCTAGCAGGGTATGTAAAGTTTCTGAGGCTTTTCCAGCCTTGAAGAAGATACATTTTGAGTTACCATTAATTAGTTTGTAAAGTGTGCAAAATCTTAACATTCTACTTACCATATCTTCTGGAATGGCACTAAAGTTAGATACATTAAGCACAGAAGTGCAAAACTGGTCATTGATTGCTCGACCAATATATAAATATAAGACATCTAATGTGTCAAGTATGTAAGCTCCATGACGATCAATTTTTTCACTAGATAATTGCAGAATAGGGGGTTGTGGAATTATGGCATCATCATCTTGGTGAATAGCATTCTAAATTTAAAAAAAAAAAAAGCATTTTTACTGATATATAATTGAGATAATACACTATAGTTATACAAAAAGGAACCAAATTCTTAATTCAAACACCAGTCATTAAAAATTAGAATAGCACCAAATGTGTTAAAATACTTAGGCTAACATATTTTAGTATGTAATAAAAGATAAATTAACTTCAATATTTAAAAAAGTGAGATTCTATTACTAAAGAAAAAACATTTTAACTAACGTAACATATTTTGCTAAATACATAATATAAGCATTAATGATTACTAAACATTAATGAATCTATTACAAAACATAGCACTTAGATACTTGACATATTTTTTTACTTATAAGATAATAAAAGGTGACCAAAAATGATTAACTTCATTTTGTAAAAACTAGTTTTTTATAACTAGAAACAGTTTTTTGTCGAACTTTCCTGTTGAAAACCAACGATTTTATAACTTAAATAATAGCAAACTTCCTCAAGAAATAATAGTTTTGCAATAGAAAACTTAGGCTGAAAAGAAAGAGAAAAACTGATTTAGTGATGAAATTAAACAAATATTTATTGCACCCTAAAATTAGTATTAGGCATGAAACTAAAATTTTACTTCTTGAAGCTAAAGTGCAAGGTAAAGATTTATTTAAAATTTATTGAAAAGAAATTAAGACTGAAAATAGCTCTAAAAAAGTTTATTTCATAAAAATCAACATACCTTATCATCTAAAGCGTGTACAGGATATAAAGTAGGATAAATGTATTTCATTAAATAAACTAAGGGTAAAGTTTTCATACGATCCATAGCATAAACTCTTTCATCTAATTTAGTGCTAACACCAGTCCTAAAGGCCACCTGAAAAAATTACATATTTAAATACTGAAAAGAAAGGCAATACTTTGTACATTGTAATAATAATTTAAAAATAAAAAGAATGTACTCACATGTTTCAATAAAGCTAAAATGAACATAGGTATCAAACGAGTTGAAAATGGTGACATAAGAGCACCTGCTACATTTCCTGACATGGTTGACTTAAAAACTCCTAACACATCCAAACAGACATTGATAAGAGCATCTCTAGCATCGGTAAGAGACGCAGTAACGCTTCGATCAACAGCTAAAAGAAATTGAACTTATAAATATTCAGAAGAAGGCCTGAAAATAATCACCTACCACGTAGTGAGTCAACAAAAAAAGGAGGCAATATAAATTAAATAAACAACCAGTCACATTCTCCCATCTTTTTTTAAAAAATCGCTTAATTATTAAAGTGCAGAAAGATACTCTGAATAACAGAATTTTCAGTAAGATGTGTAATGTTTCCATTCAAAATTTTGATCCCTCAAAATCCATCAATTAGTGGTGGAAAATTCCTCAACGATTCACATATTTTAAAGTTGTAATGTATACATTACATTTATTTTACCATCCCAAATATTTTTAAATAAGTTCTTTAAAGCTAATATGAACATTTTGTAGCAGTTATATTAGTTCTATTGCTGAAGTATCTTTTTATAGACATAAATTGTTTCCAATATGAATTTTTTTTAAAAAATATAATTTTATACAAACAAAAAGAATAAGTTTGAAAAATGTGGTGATTAAATGAAAAAGACCTATCGATATCAGCCACAGACTCTTTAGGTTTGACAAAAAAGTGGTTACTAACTAAAAATTTAAATTTTTAGGTCTATTCTGAAGTATCATAAGAATATTTAAAAAAATTTCCAAAATTGGATTTATTTGGATACAGCAAAACAAAATTAAATTTATTGTATTATAACTGTTTTCCTAAAGAAAAACCCTTAAGGAGAGTAAAACACATATATAACATAGATTATAGTAGAGAAATTAGCAATTTTCTTTCCTAAACCAAAATTTGTGTAACATGTATTAACATAACGTCCGTGCACTTAACTTTAAATAGAACAAGTGGACTATTTGAAATCTTTCTTAAGTCACTTCTCAGGTTAATTTATCATAAGGTTAACTTAATGACTTATTAAGTTACTTCAACCTTACAAATCATTATAACATTAAAGTACTTTAAATGAAACAATTAGACTATTTAAAATCTTTACAGGGTATCTGCCACATTTTAGGTTTTCAAATTCATGACTTTCCATGACTAATTCCAAGAATTTTTCATGACTTAACGACGCTACTATTTTCTCCGGAAAAAAAAAACACAGCAATAAATTTAAAAAAGCATTTTAATAATATTAATTGAAATTATATGTATAACCAAAACTGTTAAACACTGCATCTTCATATTTATAGATTTTAAATTTAAAAAACAAGAGTAATGAAAAGAGTTAAAGCTATAAAATAGCTGAACAAATACAGAAGCAAATAATTTCTTCTTCTTTTTTTTCTGCAGAATTATATTCTAAAGATACTTTTCTTGTTTATCGAAAAGGAAGAAATACTCCTGATTTTTCTTTTCTCATTTCGGAATTAAAAAATTCAATTATGACTAGCTTGCTTCAGTTAGAAAATTTTAAATTAATAAAATAAAAAAAATAAAAAATAACAAAAATTCTGAAATCACAGAAGTTTAAATGATAATTTGCTCTAGAAATTATGTTTTTCTTTCATTTTTTGAAAGAACATAATTTTTAAAGAACTTGATAAAAACATTTCATATTTTAATCAATTATGACTGTGAATGGGGATTTTGTTACAAATTCAGATATTCAGAACACCATGAAATTGGGTGGGTGGGTGTAAATTCCATTTTAAAATGGGGGGGGGGTAGGTAATACCCTTTTCGACCATGACTTTCCTTGATTTCCTTTTAAAAAATAGTTAAAACCATGACATTTACCTATCATAGAATAATATAAGGATAACATTATAATATAAGTTAAAATAATTGTAATAATTATAAGAATAATTAACTTGGAAACAGATAATTTTAAGTTCTAAGTATAATAAATAATACTACACTCGATGCAAAATAATTATGAGCACAAAATACAATTTAAATGCAAAAGATTAACTTTATAGACATTTATAATGTAATTCCAGAAAACTAATCAAAAGATGAATTATTGGTATAATACTGGCAGTGATCATTAATCAGATAGAGCAAGGTGTACTTTTCATAATCTTTCAAAAATCTAAATCTGCACTAAAACTTAAATTCTAAATATTACAAAAAAATAACATTTAAGACTAAAATAATTGCCACGCTTTTCAACAGCTGCTTATCTTTCTGGCAATCGAAACACAAAATAAGACATGAAGTAAATATTTATAAAATAACTTTTTACATTTGTACACTCCTGAAAAGAAAGAGTCAAATTTTGATCAAAGGCACCAACACATTTACTTTGTTTTGCTGAAAGCGGTTATTTGAGTAGTTTTAACCAAAAGAAAATTAAACAGAAGAAAATTTACTAATTTGGTGAAATTATATAAGACCTTTATTATAGAAAATTATAGCATATATCCTATAATTAAGAAAGAAAATTAAAAAATATCCACCTGTGTTCAAATTGACCCTACTTTAGTATTACAATGATACGGTTAGGTGATAGTTCAAATTAACTGTAGAGAGGAAAAAACACACTAAAAGTTATGTAGTTTTCAATAAAATACAGCAACCATCTCTTTTACTAAAAAAACACAATTTCACTCAAAGCAATTTTATTTTATCGATAACTAATAAATTACGAAATATAAAACAGATTGCTAAAAATTAAACACAGTATAGTATTTTTACCTACCCATTTTGGATACTAAGCCAATAACGGTTTCTTGATCAGCTCCTCCCAATACATCATGAAGCAGCGAAACCACAGGTAAACACAAAGTATGAACTCTAATTCTCCTTTCACCTACTCAAAGAATAATAAGTGTAATAAAATAAATGTAATTTTATGCTGGATTTACTACGCTCATTTTTAAAAGGAGAGAAAAATAAGATAAATCATAAAAATCAAGCTGTTAATATTAAAATAATAGTTTACCTTTACTAGATGTGTAAAGAACTGCAGCTTGAAAACAAACTGTATTGTATTCATTTAAATTCTCTTCAATGGCGATTTGCATACCATACCCTGAATCAGGATTAACATTTGGCAGAGACAAGAGATCTGTTGATCTTACAAAGAAATTACCATGGAAAGTGTGAATAGCTAAACCTGTAAAAGAAGAATGATAATGCTAAAATGTCTCACACATTTTTTGTCTTCTCTTAAATAATTTTTTTTCTTCTAAAGAAGATAAATAAAATGTAGGCTATAAACATTAGTTCATTTAGTATTGAAAAAGAAATTAAAATAATGCAGTTTCTAAAATTAAATAAATTTATTTCATAATTGTTTAGTTTTACAAATTGGGACTAACCTATTAAAAAGATGATTGAAATTGACAAATAAGTAACTAATATAATAACTTCAAATTATGAATTTCATAATAATTTTGGCCATACTAATAATGAAACAGGGTGGCCACAAACACTCAGGAAAAAAAAAAAAAAAAAAAATTCAACTATTTCATGATTTTATTTTATTTACCTGATGTTTTGCAACTTGTGGCATAACAAATTTTATTGTAAATCTTTCAATTATGTCTTATTTTTCTAAATAAATTATATTGCAAAACACTTATAGGTGGCATTACAGTTGAAAATAATCAAATCTTAAATTTGCAAAAGAAGTGATCGGATAATCAATAGGTCGGATATTAGAATTTGAAAATTTTTTAATTTATCTTGGATCAATAGAAAGCAAGTAGATAACAAAGATTTAATTAAATAACTATAAAAAAATCATACTAATAATACTAATATGAAAGAATTAAAGAGCGAAATTCACCACAGAAACTCTAGTTTGATTGACAAAACTAATATTATTACAAATATTAATTAGTGACTGATTTGCAAATAAGGCACATTCTAAAAACTAAAAAACCAGTATCATTATTAATCTATGGATTTTAAGGTCTTGATAATTTTTTTGTGCATACAGTGAAACCTCAGTTAAGTGCACTCTTAGGACCGAAAAAAATGTCTGTTTACAGGAAGGATACCCTTATAACAAAGTTTAGCACTGTAAATTGTTTTTAGAACATGATATAGAAATAATTAAATAATCTACAATAACTATCAACAAGGAAAATTATTTAAATTTTAAAAAATGTTTTTTTCTATACAAAAAGAATTTAAGAAAAAGTTTGATATAAATACATTATTCTAGAGGTAGCTACAAATAAATTAATATAATTTTCCTATAAACACAGATATTCAAGTAAGTCATATGATACCAAACAGGAACTTTTAGTCAGTTGGTTTCAATTATAAGGTTCACACCCCCTAACACCTACCCATCACTTGATAGGAATACCTCCTTGAAAGTAAACCTCCCACGATTCACAGATAACAAAAGAAATCAATGCCTATGGAGTTGTTATATTCACAATTAATCATTTATCAAGTGTCTGAATAAATGTTTCATTTATATGAACACCTCAAAGATATTTATCTTTTTTTACCCCAACAATGTTAAATACAGTCTTCAAATTTATAAGAAAATGAAAGAAATTTTCAGTTGAGAAAAAGCATTGAGAGCAATTAAGGTGTCATTTCAGCTTGTGGGGTCTCATAATCTGTGTCATCCAGATAAAAAGATCAAAAGATGCTGCTGTCGGAATGCACAGTATCATTTTCCCTCCTTTCTTTGCAAAGATAAGGAAAAGTAAAATATTGATTCTTTAGTAGTGAAATAGTTTAACAATATTTAGAGTTATGGTGAAAAGTTGCATTTTTCCCCCTTGCAATTTAAAGGTTGGGTTTTTTTCTTACTTAAAAAAAAAAGTGCCCAGTTTGAAGAGATAAAAAATATTATTTCAGGGAAAAGATGACTGTCTGCGTCTGGTTATGGGACTGTCCGCTTAGCGGAGAACGTGTACAATGGTTTATTGATAGAAGATTCATTGGGAATTAAAAATATGTCCGTATTTAGAGGTGTCAGTTTCGCAGGAGTGTTCAGAACAGGTTTCCCTGTATATATACAATTTGAAAAAAGACATATTAGAAAATTTTTAGTAAAGTGCTTATTCAGGGTTCCCACTCTATGATGAGATTGAAATTCAAGGACTTTCCAAGGACCTCAACAAAATTTTCAAGGACCTTAATCTAAGACCAATTTCAAAAATTATTCTCTTCTATTTTACTAGAAGCAACAATGTGGCAATAATTAATTTCAAATATAATACCTAAATGCTTTGCCTATATAGAGAGAAGANCAAATTCAAGGACCTATCAAGTTTTTCAAGGACCTAAGACGTTTTTCAAGCACCTTCAAGGACCTAAATTTAGCAAAAAAAAATTCAAGGACTTTCAAGGACTCTCAAGGACCGTGGGAACCCTGTTATTAAAGAAAAAAGACAATCAAAGTGAATGGGAGCATTTGGCTATAAACGTTTCAGATAATGGAGGTTCTAATGTAATATATAACTTTAATAACATTACCTCTAGTACATCTAATACGCATCACAGCTTCAAATCCAATTCTACGAGTCAAATATCTCTTTAAATCACCATAAAATCTTTCCACTTGCAATTTACCTAGTTGATGATGATACCCTGGATAATATTGAATACAACCTGAAGAGAATTTTGAGATGCAACCTGTAAAATAATACAAATATGTTTTTATTTTTTTATATATATTTAGTTGATACAAATATATTATGTTTATTTCATTTGATGCACTATTTTTTCACTCGAGTGCTATCTATAAAATTATAATGCAATACTGATCAAGCAATTTTCATTTTAATAAATAGGTATTAAAAGAAAGTAACATTAGAGAAAGTTTCTTTATATCCAATCCAAATGCATATTCAGGGTTGCCACAGAAAAAAATGAACAAAATAGTTGCTTTTAGTAGCCTAAAGCATGAAAATAGTAGCCAANTTTCACTCGAGTGCTATCTATAAAATTATAATGCAATACTGATCAAGCAATTTTCATTTTAATAAATAGGTATTAAAAGAAAGTAACATTAGAGAAAGTTTCTTTATATCCAATCCAAATGCATATTTTTACTATTTAAAAACTACAAAACCTACATAAATGAGCTCATTTTAACACTTTCAAATTCAGTTTTGGTAGAAAAATTCCACAAATTTTATTTAAACAAATCTTTTTGATTTTTGAAAAAAAATAAAAAAAAGAACATAGTTTTTTTAAACTAAAAAGCAGTCTAATATTATACACATTGTAATAAAATTAAATTGTTTACCAGAGTACGTCATATTTTACGTATCTTACTTTTTTACAATTGTTTCACTTATTTATCTGCATTTTAAATCTTCTATCTCCCCTTAAATAATAAAAAATAGAGCTACAATGCTAAAGAAATGAGAGTAAAAGGGGAGCAGTCCCACAATATCTGCAGAAATGTGTGAAATATTCACCATACTGTGGTTAATATGGATTATATTTTATGAAATATATTACTTATTCCTAAAATTAACCTCACCTTACCTTAATTGTATTCAACATTATAAGATTATTAAAAAGTGATAAACATAAGGAGAGCCCCACCCAAAAACAAATGGGTGATAGGGGAAAGTGGACGTAAGATTTAAATTTAGGAGGTCATTTTATATAAAAATCAACAACTCCATTTATTAACTTTTTTTTTTGTTGCTAAAAATAAATAAAAGAAAGACAAAAATGGTTAGAAGGTATCTACAATGAAATTCTTAAAAATGTATAAAAAAAATTTTTAAATATTGTTTTGATTTTAGAATGACTTAACATAATTTTGCTGACTTTATTCAGACAGTTGGTGTTGCTTGAACTGATTATATGTAACTAATATCACTAAATAATACAATTGGCAAATCAAAAAAAAAAAAAAAAAAAAAAAAAAAAAAAAAAAAAAAAAAAAANAAAAAAAAAAAAAAAAAAAAGAAAGAAAGAAATTATTTTGCACGCTAATTTAATAAAAAATAGTTAAAGAAATTGTGTATTAGCTACTTCATTATTTAATAACAAACCTTAAAAATCAACTGGAAGTAAATTTTACACAGATAGTGTATGTTTCGTTTTACAATAAAATAAGTTCTTAATTTAGAAATTAAAATAACTCACTAATTGTGGCAATATCTATATATTGTGAGCAAAGCATAAACAAATCAACAGCTATTTGCTGACCAGAACAGTCTAGTGCAAGCTTTTTGTAGAAATCATTAGCTGGTCCAATGTTTGAAACATCCTGTGTGCAAAAAGAACAGAAACATAAAATAAATACATAAATATGATTATTTCATGTCATTTATTTAAAGGGAAGAAAATTCTAATAACAGAACATACAAATTGCTAACTATTATAAGATAAATTACAATAAATTAAATGTTATACCTTTGCGGCTCTTTGATTTGGATCTTCACGGTTTTTTAAGGCTCCTGGACCATAATTAGGTAAACTGCTTTGAAAAACTGTTACTCGACCACCTATTGGAGACTAAAGAAATAAACACAATTTGAATGCATCCTATTTATGGGGAAAATAATATATTTTAATGTTAGCAATTTAAAAATTTTATTTTTACCATCAGCTTGTAAGCAACTTGAAGAGCAGCACCAAGACAGCTGTTAACATCCCCATTAGATGCAAATCTTTTTGGTAGATCAGTAAGCAATTCTGTAATCAACTACAAAATAAAAATATTACTTATTAACCATTAAAAATTTGTTATAAGTCTCATTAAAAAGGAAAATCTCTGCAAATATTTGAAAAAAAATATTTCTTTCATTTTTATATAATTTTATTGTCTACACTGTTTATTATCCTAAAAGTTTAAGTTGAAACTCAAATTGAGGAAATCATACTTTTTTCATTCACAAGGATAGGAAAGATATGAGCTTTTTGCAAACTCAAAATTAAGTTTTTTCAAAACAGCATTTTTTTAACGCTTAAGACAAAACTCTCAAGTTTAATCCAATTCACTAAAAAATTATGTACGTGAAATAGAAATATTGCACAAAAGACCCTTTTTAGTGAACTTATAATTTTTGCTTCATTACAATTAAATATGTGATCCATAAATACTATATTATTATAACCTTCATAAAGTTATCGAAATATTTATAAAAGGAATTTTCAAGTTACTTGAAGGGAAAAAATACATAACACCTTAAGTTAATTATCATTCAATAAACAAAACAAAAAAAAAAGAACTTAACACTTTTTAACACTTTAATGCAGCACTACTTGATTTGAATACTAAATCTGCAGAATAGGCAAACAAGTATTAACTACAGATTTAAATACTAATAACTTTATCATAGTTTAATTACATGAAGCAATTTAAAAATAATAGAGTAGAGAATATTTCTAATAATTTACTGTCAGGATTGCAACATTTCGAAAATCACAAAACTGAATTTTTTTTATGAATTTGTTGAATATGACCAAACAGCAGTGGCTAAAACATTTATTAAGAATCATATTTATAAATTAATATACTGGATTTACTAAGGTATGTTTTTCGACCGAGAAAAAAAGAAACCTTAAATAATATTACAAATAAAAGTTAGTGATTGACACTTTGATTAGCTATTTCTTAATTTATTGAACTCTTAATTAGCTTTACTTCTTATAAAAAGCCAAAATGAAGAACTGTAATTTTTCTAAAATTCAAAAGTATTAAATACTAATTACAATGTTTTTAATTAAAAATAAGTTACTGCCAATCAATATTTTTAAATAAATTTGTTAACACTTCCCTCAAGTCCACTATTTTAAAAATTCTGGTTTTCTTTTTTTTTTTTCTTTCTTTTCTTGTTTTGCTTGTTAATTGTATTAATTCACCTTACTGACAAATTTCTATCACAGTTTTTTCCCCTTGCATAAATACTCAGGAGTTCGCAAGACTTTTAGACAATGATTCAGGTAGAACAGTTACCTAAATCACTTAACATTTTGAGGACTATTTCCAATCAGCATACTAAATTTACGCAATTTGTTGGTTTACTTTTAAATAAATAGCAGAGGCCCATGACAAGTGTTACTTATCGTTACTTAATAATTTCAATGAAATAGGGATTTTAGATTAAATTGCGTAAATTTTACAACTGTCCAAAATTAAAAAACTTAGCAAAAAAAAAAATTTTTTAATATATTTTAGTGGGCAGTATAATGCACCTTGTTTAATTGCCGCTTGTTTTACTTACAGTCCATGGTCAGCACAATCATACTACTTAAGGGTTTACACATCCACAAATGTCAAAATATTTTTAAGCTACAAAATTAACCACTGAATTAACTTAAATACAGGGATGAGATTGGCCAAAAGGCAAAAAAGCTGAATTTCCATGTGAGTAAATTTTACGCGTGTGCAATCGTTTAATAATAAATTCCTGACAATTTAAGATAACAAACAAAAATTGCTATTTTAGTTTGAAAAAATTACATGATAATCAGCAACTGTTTAGATAATTATTTTTCATATGATAAGAATTTCGCATTTTATATCATAAATAACAGCAGCATTATTTCTTAAATTTCAGTGCTGAGTTAACTCTTTTTCCACAAAAAATTTAATAATTTTTTAAGTGATTGCTTTAGTTTGCTATAGCTTTTTTCTTTTTTTTTGTTGCTTAATTTGCTGCAAACGCTTTATGTTTCACAAATCAAGCAAAAAATCCTTTAACAAGGTCAAATTTCTCGTAATGCAGCTTGTGAATGAGGAGAAATAGATTGGTGATTAATTTAGTCGTTAGCCCATCTTCAAACATCTTTTCACAAATCCTATTTTCTCTTTCTTTACCTGCCTTTGTCACATTCTTCTTTGCAAGCACAGAATGTAAGTTTTGAATATGTCTATATACTAATAATTGCTGATAGAAAAACAGTCACATTTATAGTAACTAATTTTTAAAAAACCTACTTCTTACAAGAATCGCGATAATCAATTTTAAACCTGTGGGAATATGAATCGTTACATAGGTTTTTAATAACGCGTAAATACAAATAGTGATATTGGTTTTTAAATCTCGTAAATAAGAATTATATTGAAGTATATTCAAATCGAGTGNGTTTTTTTCCACTTGCTTGTAACCCCTACCCTCACACACATTCAAAATATTCTACCTTCAATGCAGGGTCTCATTCTAGGCGAAAGACGTACTTTTTAATTGCGGATATTTTCCTAAGATAAAAAAATTGTTCCAACCAACTAGTGATACTAGAAATTAAGGACTTTTAAGCACCGTGAATCAAAATTAAGTACTTTTAAGGGCCCTTAATTTTCAAAATAAAAACTAAGCAGTTTTTAAGGACTTTTAAGGACCGTGGGAACCCTGTTACAAGAATCACGATAATCAATTTTAAACCTGTGGGAATATGAATCGTTACATAGGTTTTTAATAACGCGTAAATACAAATAGTGATATTGGTTTTTAAATCTCGTAAATAAGAATTATATTGAAGTATATTCAAATCGAGTGAATAAGAATCGAAATGTTAGCAAATTCCCGGCTTGAGACTTTTAAAAAGCTTGTTTGAAGAAGTGACGTTTGAGTTACGAAAATACGAACTATCTGGCGGGTGGGTAAAAATGAGGAAAATCGTATATTCTGTGCGCAAAAGCGGCAAAAATAGCTAAAATGTAAAAATGTGGAAGAATTGACAGATATGAAGGTTGAATTTTCTGTTTATCTTTGAAAATCGAAAATAATTATAATCCTTTTACTTCAACGGCTAAATTTTTCGAAAAAGCAAAATATTTAAACAAAATTTTTTTTTTTAAAAATTGAAACTTTTAGATAATTGGGGTTCTTGATAAAAAGGCTGATATTCGAGACACAAAAGTAAAAAAAGCGGAAATCCGCTAAAAAGCGGAAAAATCTCATTCCTGTAAATACTTATTACAAAATAGATCCATACAAATACTTACAGATTTACTTTCATTCAGAGTGACTAATAAATTGTCTGGAGATGGAAGGAACACATCTAAAAAATAAAAAAAAAACAGTGAATAAAGCAGAGAAAATACATGTCCTGCAAATAAAATTTAAATATAAAATCTCATCGCATATATGTCAACTTTCTTTTTTAGGTAGAAAAAAATTCCATACCAAAATAAATTCAATTATATGCAATAATCTTTCTCTTAGAATATTTTACATACATTTATATTACATATCTGCAACCGCACTGTCAAAAATACATCAAATATTAATATAAAAGTAGCTTCTTTAAATAGTGTAAGATTGTTTAGTTTAGTTCAGTTGTACAGCGTCTTCCGCCTATTGCAATCACATCTTCTCTGAGAGCATTTGCTTTTATACAGCAGCTGATTTTATAAACTAGAATATCTATATTTAAGGGGAAAAAATCTAATTTAAACTTTACAAATACACTTAAATCTAAATTGATTACTAAATTTATATTTTTACTTAATCTACATTTGACATTTTAAACATTTGTAACATTTCTAAATTTACAGAAAGGTTTTTAAATATTAGCATATTTGCACATTGAGCAGAATTTAAATTATTAAGATTCACCATTGATTTGAAATTTTTTAAGTCTTTGAAGTTTTTAATATTTCCTTTTTTTGGCTCATTACAAATATTTAGGACTGATTCTGAGACCAACTTAAGAATCTAGAAAATTTCTTGAGTAAAATCATTAATGACGCATTTCAAAAAATTAATGTCTTTATAAATTTCAGTCATTGATATTTTCAAAACACGAAATTCTAGATAAATTATATGTAGTATAATTTAAATGAATAGGTATGTATAAGTTTACTTTTATCTCTAATCACATTTCTTATTCTACCAGAAAAAATATTTACAAATGAAAAGTATTAGAAAAAATAAATAGCTTATAAAATATGTAATGAAAAATAGCTTTAATATTTCTAAATGAAATATGCAAGAATTTTATCACATAAATGTAATCGATGATTTTTTAAAACTTCTGGACTTTGGATTTCTGGAAACTTCTGAATTGCAAAACATTAGCAAAAAAAAAGGAAATCTGGCAGCACAATCATGTCTGAATATTACATATTAATATTTTAGCTTGCAAGAACTTTTCAGTATAAAATATTAACAGAATAAATAGACTAAATTATAACAGCAGTAAAAAAAAATTTATATCATTTGTTACATAAGGAATTCTAATTTTTCATATTTAACTTATTTTTACCAAATTTCTTTTACACTTTACAGTTTCTATTAACTTTTTGCAATACAATTAGACTGATAAAATTAAGTTTAAAGTTGCTAAAGATATAAATATGCTTTACAGTCACCTTGAAAATAGGTAACTTATAAAATCTGCTTTATAAAAAAATATTTAAAATAAAGAAAATATTTCAAATGAATCGCATGTGTTACTGAACTATGATTATAATATTGATCAGAAATTTTAAAAAATTTAATTTATGCTCATTTAACATTTTTCTTTAAAATTTTGTAGGAGAAAATAATATATCAAATAAAAAAAATGCATGTACAGTAGAGTCTCGAAAGTTCGAGTCTCAGAAGTCCGAGGTTCCGCTTAATTCAAGGTGCCAAATTTTCCCCCTAACAAAAAAAAGCGTAGCAAAGGTACTCCTATAAGTAGCCCTATTCTTTAGGAAAAAGCTGTGTTTTTCAGAAATCAGTTCAAAGAAGAAGAAGATTTCGCAGCAAGCGTTGGTTGGTTAGACCGTTGGAAAAAACGATATGGTGTACGTCAATTAAATATTTGCTGTGAAATACTCAGGGATGAGATTAGCCAAAAGGCAAAAAAGCGGAATTTCCACGATAGTAAATTTTACGCCAGCGCAACCCTTTAATAATAAATTCCAAACAGTTTAAGGTAATAAATAATGTGTTGACATACAATTTTGTACTAATCTATTATTATATAAATGATTACATTGATACTTAACATGTAGTGAAAATAAAAATTACCAATTGAAAAAATAAAGCTGGAAATTATATTTTTCCTCAGTTCACATAAGAGACAATTATTACTTGAAAAACTACCTGGATTAGCAAATTAAAACGACTGAGAATATAAATATTTCAATTTTGCACTTTATAGCATAACAGCAATTATAAATAAAATTTTGATGATGAGTTAATTAACTCTTTTTCCAAAAAAAAGAAGAAAAAATTAAATTACCGTATTTTTCGGCGGAAGCGCCGCGGCGCTTTCGAAAAAAAAGTTGTTTTTTTCCTACATGCGGCGCTTCCGATGCAGCGGCGCTTCCGATGAAATATTTTTTAGTAGCAAAAAAATTTTTCAAGGAAAGTTATTTAAGATGAAATAATTTTCTGAGAGAAAGACTATTAAAAAAAAAATTAATAACGAAGTCGACGAAATATTCGCCCGTATCGCGATCTGCTGCAGAACATCGGCAATTGTAATTTGAGCGAACAGAAAAGGAAGTAATAGGACCCTAAATCCGACACTCACGGGACTGACGAAATGCCGATTTTTGGATCTCTTTCGGAAATTCCAATATGGGCCCCTAATATTACTATAATTCAATTCCATTGTTAATTTCAGAAAAACCGATAAATTTAGTCAAGTTTCGATCGTAGATTATGATGGGGTGAATTTAAAACTGGCCCATCTNAACTGAAGCCACCCCTGCAGATGTTTTGCTTTTGAAGCATTGGCTGACTATCGCATCAACAAAGAGAAGTAATATAATGAAGCAACAAAAAATTGACAATTTTTTTAAATTGTAAAGAATCTTTTACGTCATTATACTAAAGAATAAAGGATTTTAAGGTAATATGTTCATTTTATTTAATTTCATTTGTAGTTGTTAAAAATTTTCTACTTTTTCGGAAAATCCGAGTTTTCAGTAATCCGAGATAGTGTCAGCCCCTATTACCTCGGATTTTCGAGACTCTACTGTATATACTAATTTCCAGATTGGATAAATTATAAAATTGTTCTTAAAGTTTTTTTAAAAATTCTTTTAAAAAAAAGTCAAGATTATGTTTAAAAAAAATAAATCAATTTATGTCAATAAAAAAAAGTACGAATTTTAATTGTATATAGTTACATACTATTAAGATATCAAACAGTTATTGATCAAATAAACTTAGATTTTTTAGTTATAGCCATTCATATTTAATTTTTTTTTTTTCAATTGAAGTGGTAAGTGCAAAAGATCATCTTTATCAGCCAAACTGTAGACAAGCTATAGATTTCGCACTTCATTTATTTACTTTTCATACAAATGATAATTGATTAAAGAGATTTTCTTCTGCAAAGTAATAGTAATAAATATCTAATATATCTGTATAATTGCAATTTTGCATCAGGAAGACAAGACAGTTGAAGAAAATAAGTGTAGCATAATTATATATGCTTCTCTAACATAGTTAGAGATAACAGTTTGCTAAAGTAACAGGATGTCTAAAAAACTCAATAAGTACTCTACTCTTGTAACTTAAAACGACTCTAGATACAGGAACTCTAATCAACAGATACATAATTGATAAATACATAAAACATGTTACCTTCAACATCAGAAACTACTAGCATGTGAGGTTGGTTTAATCCTTCTCCTAAATTATAGAAGTGAATACTGCCATCAAATGTAATAAAACCAACTTTAGTTCTAGAATCACCAGGCAATTCATCTAAATTCTCTAGTAGCACTTTACAGAATGTTTGAAGGTACCCTTTAAAAAAAATGCTACAGTAAATTTCTTTCCTTCAAAATAGTTAAAATAAATATGTTGCAAAACAGTTAATATAATATATAATAAATATACATGAAAAAGATACTAAGTGAAATTTCATTAAAATATTAATACCATACCTGCCAACTTTTAATCCTTTCGAGGATGATATAACTCAGTGGTAGTAAAATTGAATTTAAATTACAATTCTAGGCAGAAATATACGATGTTTTTAGGAAAAGTTACGCGGACTTTAGGGACAGTAGTACATATTTCTATATAAGCTTAACTTTTTTAAAACTAGTGGTGGTCAAAAAGATTATAAATTAAGTTTATAAATGCAAGAAATATATTGAAAACATAAATTTTACTACCACTTGAAATATAAAAATAAAATTTTACGCCAAATGCGTAAAAGTTGGCAGGTATGTAATACAGTAAAACCCCGGTTATCCGAGCCCCGATTATCCGAGTCTCCACTTTAACCGAGCTATCAAATATCTCTTCGATTTTTGTTTTTGTTTCTATATTTTCTATTTTTCTGAACTACCGAAAAAAATTCTGAACTTGATCTCACAAACACTGAGGAAAACAAAATCCATCAGCACTACTCCGCTTACTTTGAATTGTATCACGCACCGCTCCACCCCTCCCCTTCTTTTGAAAAAAGAATATTGCGACACTCAGTTTCAGGGTTCAAAAAGAGAAGCATGAAACGAAAGAGAGCATGCTGAATTGCTTTCGTTGTCTAGTCATATGACCCATCCTCCCTTACTACCAAATGGTTTCGACTGCTCACATGATTCCCTCCCTGGAATCGGGAAATTGTTTTGCAGGAAAAAGTACAGCGGTTACATTCAGTCAATTCTACAGATTCGAAATGAGTAGCAATAAGAGAAAGCGAGTTGTTGTTTCTATAGAAACAAAATTAGAAGCAATTCAAAGATTAGATAAAGGTGAATCAATAAAGAAAGTAGCGAGAGATCTCGGAGTCGGAGCTGTTACTGTTGGCGACTGGAAAAGAAAGAGAAATGAAATAGAAATATGGAGTGCAGAAAAGGCTAATTGCAGTTTACGAAAAACAATGAAAAAGTGTGAATTCGAAAAAACATCCGAATCATTATTCCTATGGTTCACACATTTGAGAGAAAAGGGAAGTCCAATATCAGGGCCTATGCTACAAGCAAAAGCATTGGACTTTAATAAACTTTTCTATGCTGGAGAAGATTTCAGTGCTAGTAGTGGATGGTTGGATCGTTGGAAAAAGAGATATGGAATTCGTCAATTAAATATATCGGGAGAAAAATTATCAGCTGACTGTGAGGAGGTGATTAAATTCAAAGACAGTTTTAAAAATTTTCAATTGCGATAAAAAACAGTTTTTCAATTGCCAGTTCAACAGTTTTTCAACAGGGACAGTTTTTCAATTGCGATAAAAAAGGATTTAACTTTAGAATGTTGCCTTCAAAAACTCTTGCGGCTAAGAATGAAAGGTCAGCTCCAGGGTATAAGATAAGTAAAGAAAGGGTAACAATTTTAGCATGTTCGAATGCATCTGGAAACCTAAAACTGAGAACAATGTTGATTGGCAAGTCGAAAAAACCTAGAGCATTTAAGAACGTTCATATTCCAAGTTTACCAGTGTATTACAAAAATCAAAAAAGTTCTTGGATGGATGCGGATTTGTTCAAAAAATGGGTTTTTGATGAATTCGTTCCTAACGTAGAGACATTCTTAAAAAATCAAAATCCTCCAAGGAAAACAATATTACTGCTTGACAATGCTCCATGTAATCCGAATGATGATGAATTGGCGAGTGGTAATATTAAAGCCCCTTTTTTGCCACCCAATGTCACATCACTTATTCAGCCTTTAGATCGAAAAAACCTAGTTTGTTTCGGAGAACATGAAGAGAAATTATCGAAAGAAATTACTAAAATTTCTTATTGAAGGAATTGAGGAAAATAAAAGTGTTCCTGAGACACTTAAAAGTTTAAATGTAAAGGATTCTGTCTACTGGATAGCTGAGGCATGGGATGAAGTAAAATCAGACACCATAAAAAAGTCGTGGAGGAAAATTATCGATAAACAGAGTACATCACGGAAAGTCCAATGAATGCAGTGATGAGCTTTTGGATTTAGTCATTAAACTGCCAATAGCTAAGCCAATAAACGAAGAGGATATACGTGACTGGATAAATGCTGACGAACAAGAAGAAATTACGGATGAAATGATCGTCAATACCGTGAATAAGGAAAAGGAATCTAGTGATGAAGACAGTGAGGATGAAAATCGATATATGAAAATTTCACATGCAGATGGATTAAAAGCTATCGAAAGTACTATTGAGTACATAGAACAACAAGAAGCAACACCAGCAATCCTGTTATCTTTAAAAAAATGGCAAAACTTTGCTGCAGAAAAATGCCAAAGTTAGACAAAAAACAATTAAGGACTTTTTTAAGTAAGAACTTTAATTATCGTAAAAATATGAATTCCATGTGGTGTAACTGTATAACCTTTGTATTTGTTAAAATATATATTTAAACCTATACAATTTATCTTAATTTACATTTTTCGCTTTAACCGAGTTTTTCGGTTATCCGAGTTAGTCTTGGTCCACATTAACTCGGATAATCGGGGCTCAACTGTACTCTAAAATATAGAATCAGATGATCAAAATTAGGAAATATATCTAAAAGCTAGTCTTGAAACACAAATATGGCTAAAACTTCATTAAGCTAAAAAATTAAATTCCTTTTGGCACTCAATTAAAATTATACCCAAAATTATGATACAAAAATTCTAATATAAGACAATAAAATTCGATGAAAAAAATTCCAATATTGAGTGATTTTTAATTTAACAAATACTCAAAATCCCTATGTATTGCTTAAACTCTTCCTAATGGAGCATTCAATTATAACATTCATATATAACATTTAAAAATAATTATTTTTATGCACATTTCAAAAGAGTATACATTAAAAAGGTAAATTAAATGAAATGCTCAAACAACACTTATTTAAATTAAAAAATGCAAATATTTAAATCTTACTAATAATTATTAGTAGTATTAGTTTGAAATATTAAGCATTTTTAAATACTATTAGATATTTAGTTAATAAATAAATTTTACATAATTAGATTTTGATTGATAAAAAGTTTCGTTTAAAATTGAAAAAATCCTATTTCAATAAAATATATGTGTTAGATATATGTAATATAAAAAGATTCAACTAATCTTTTCATGTTATTTTTGTATCTAAATCTTCTAAATTAATTATTCAAAATTAAACACTTTCTTACGCTTTATTCACATCTGTTGTTTTGGTCCTATATTTATATCATAAGTAAGCATGAATTAAAATTTTAAATTTAAGAACCATATTATTCACTCAACCTATTTTATGTACCAATTGTAATTACTATCGTTTCTCTTTTTGCATGCGACTTGAAAGTTTCAGGGACTATTTTGTAAGATTTCCCCTAATTTTTATTCAGAAGCACTTTGATTTTGTGTCACTTGAAAGCTAGCTCTTCATGATCATGCCTTAATAAATATAATTTATGAATGGCCTGGTGTCTGAGTGCTGCTTTCTGCAATGTCTACTTTCTGCAATGTATTTTACCCCCTCTTTCCTTTTCAGTTTTATCCTTATTATATTGCAAAGCAAAGCTTCAATTTCAACTTAAAACAATTGTGATAAAAATCTCCTTACGAAAACAGAGAGGAAAAAGACATTTTTTCGTTATTGATTACTTGACCAAATTTGTTAAAAATTGTAGGGGACGTTCAATCAAGTTGGGGAGCTTGTTCAGTATAATATGGCATTGCTATGCTTCCTATAAAGCAATGGGGATTAGGATGAGTAAATCCATGGGTTGGAACCAACTGAACCAAATGTGAAAACTTTACATGATGTTCAAATTTGTATAAAGGAACCAAGACATTTATACTTAATTAAAAATCATAAAATTGCTGTAAAAATGATAAAGGATTTTAAAATGTACCATGAAGAAGCGGTAAGTCACAGTCGCTTAAAATAATTTTTTATCGCATCTTTCTTTTCAAATGGACCAATATAAAACAAAAACATATATATATATACAGATATATGTATTACATAAATTTCAGATTTTTTTTTCCAACCTGGGATAAAATTTTTGTATTAAAACAAAACATACCTGTTTCAGCAGCTCCATGTGATACATCTAATAAGAAAAGATAAACAGCTGGCTGTGGAGGCCTCAGCTAAAAATTAAAATATTTATCAAATTATCAAACAATTACAAAAATGTCATTTACTTGCTCAATATTAAGTTTATCAGAAACATCTATTATTACTTTATTAAAACATGATAGCATAAGAAAACAAAATTTTACTCAATAAATATAAAATTTTTAAAAATATAAAATTAATATAAAATTGTTTTCTGCATTTTTAATATTTGCTTTATGCATTTAATATTGATAAATAGATCTACACTAAACAATAAAACCTTGACTTTCTTAGACATATTTCATAGGAAATTTATGCAAATTAGCAAAATAATACCATCTTGATACATAATAAAGGTCTAAAATAATATTAAGTGATAATATAAATACATAAAAAGCATTCTTTTTTTTAATTCAGAAGCTAATCTTGTGGTACTATTTAAAGATTGAGAAGAGTAGAACAGCATTAACTTGTAAATTATATATCCATTATTATTTAACAGTAGTTCGAATAATTATTATCTATTCTGAACATTTTCTCAGTTACTTTTAAGTTTTAGATTTTATTATTCAAATTTAAAGGCTTAAAACTATAATTATTTTTCATTACATTATAAAATACTCAGACAATGTTATCTTTTTATAGAACAATAAATGATATTATATATAGATACTGTTTTAGAACTAGTAAATGAAAAAAAATTATTGCATTTAAGTTTTAATAAGTTATGTTTATCATCACAATAAACTATGTAAAATTATTCCATAAATGTATGCAATTAAAGTAATGAATAAAGTAGTAGTATAAAAAACACTCAACTAAAAAGTTTCACAATGCAACAGCGTGAAATAAATAGTTTAAGTTTTCATTGCATCATTACAATGTCTTTTTTCTTTGTTTTTTAGAGAAATAAATCTTTTAGCCATCCTTTTTAGAAAATTTATAAGTTAGGTGCAAACTGCATCTTAAAGTTTGGCATGAGTGATTATATGTCATAAAAAATGGACATTCCGTGAAGCGAATTTCTGAAATATAGTTTCCATTGTATCATTGTTCAGATCCAGAGATATTTTTTACTCCTATGCAAGCATATTTTATCCTTTAAAAATCCAAAATACTCCTTAGAAAAACCTATTTAGTTGTATTTTCATGCTTTGTATTGTAAATAAAAACTTAAAAACATAACTCATTTTTGAAACTTTCTTGACATTTTTTTCTTTGTTTCTCACTACATCCAAATTTTTCTATACCATAAACAACTAAATATGAAAGTTTTTAATCCTAAACAGGATATAAAAAATTAAAATAAATAAAACATAGGAGAAATTGACTGATGAGCAGTTAAGAACAATAACTCGAATATCAAAGTAATGACCTAGATTAAAATAAGAAAGTGAAAATTTTTGTGATTTCCAATTTGATAATGTTGTGAAGTCATGAGAATTGCAAAAGAAAAGAACTGAAATACATTAATTATACATTTTTTGTTAAAAATGTCAATTCTTTTTTTCTTTTGAAGTTTATGTAATTTAAAATATTATTTTTCATTCTTCTGAAGTGAATTTTACTGTACAAAAAAATAAATAAAAATAAAATCAAGGAATATTTTCCCTCCATGAAAAAAAAAAAACCCTGCTGTATCTCTGTTAAGGTCATTCTGGCAGGGGAAAAAAAAAAGAAGACAACCTCTATTAAAGATTGACTTCTACACAAGTCCAATTTTTGTTCACATAAATACTTAAAATATAAACATTTTAAAAACAAATTTGATATCTACATATATTAAGATTGATGTCTGCATATATTTCTCAATCATGCTTGAAAATTTAATAAATACTGTTACATCAAACTTAAACATACCATATAATCTGATGGTGCGATATATTCTATTGTAGCATTCTTTATTTCTGGTCGGCGAGCAGGGTCACCATATGATCTTGTAGCAGGATCATAAAGAAACTCTTCTGGCACTACAAGAATCAATTTAAATTTGATATAGTAACATAAAAATAAGTAAGCAATTCCTTTAAAAATAGAATAAAGAACAAGGATTGAAAAATTACATTCATAAAATTCAAATTTATTTGTTTATACAGATTACCCAAAAATTATCCAATTAACCAGTTCTATTAATTTTTCCTACTTTATGAGAGAGATTTTTTATTTCCTTATTGTTGGATTTATGAAAAGGGTAAAAAAATTTCTTCTTTTGTCTAGGTGTAGTAGTTTTCACTGAAGACTAGAAGTACAAAGAAGTCCAGATATTGTCACACAAAAATTGAGATTGTTAAGATTAAAGAAAAGTGAAACAATTGATTATGGGATAAGCACATCAACTGTACTAAATATTTAAAAAATAACCATTTGATTTTTAATTTTACATAATTTTTTTGCCGAACAAAAAGACACTCATAAAATATGCCCTAAAATTGCCAGTGGTAAGTCAGCATGGAAAAAGTGCAAAGAAAAGTTGCCTAAAAAATTTCACAGCCTGTTCAATTATCCAGATTTTTTTTAAGCGTTAAGACCAGATTTTTTTTAACCACTCCAGATAATCAGCACTCTACTGTACTTCAATTACAAAATATTTCTTATTTTGAAAATACTGAAAAGGAAAAAGCCGTTTAATGCAAAGTCCCAGTCTCATTCTAGAACAGAACCTATTTGTTTCCCTACTGACCTAACGACTTTTTTTAAATATAAGGGAAATGATGGTACATAATTTCAACATAAAAAAAATAATAATCTGATTTAAGAGAACAATGTGTTTTTATTGTAGTGAAAGAAGATTACAATAATCATTAAGAGAGAAAATATTAAAAAATACAACTTCTAAATTTTCTTTACAAATATATTTTAAGCTAGCTGGTTAATCTTTCTGGTTAAGTGGAAGGTTCCTTTAAACGTGATGTGAGCTACGATAAGTTTAAAACGTGAAGAGAAAATTTCAATTTCTTCTTATTTATTTGCAGAATTAAGTATGGCTCAGATGCTTATTTGTGGTGTAAGTAATGATTTGAATGGGGTAAAAGTCAGAATAGAATGTACCATACTGCATCAAATGAAAATTATAAGCTGACTCTTTTGTATGTTGCTAAAACAATATTATAAATTAAGTGATACACCTGAAATAATAGGTAAAATGCCTGAAATTTGACCTCTCATAAACATTTAGTCACTGTGAAAGAGATAATGATTAAGTCAAATGAAAGAAAACTAGAGGTTTCACACTTAGAAAATACAAGTTACCAACAGAAAATTGAAGACACACACCAAACAAAGCTAATATAGTAAGTACAGTATTCTTATAAAAAAAAATAGCTTAAAAAAATTGCTTCAACATTTTTACTTGTATGCAACTGTTTTACATGTTTCCTGACAAAGTGTTTTTTATAAATTTCAGCAACATTAAATTTGCATCAATTTTAAAATTTTTATATCCTGAATAATATTAACTTAGCTGTAATATTACAGAATTCCAAAAATACAAAAGAATTTAAAATTTCAAGTTTTAAATATAGATTTTACAAATATAACATTGAAAAATTATATAATTGAAAATAAATTTTAAAACTTACGATCATTAACTCGAAAGCATAAGTTGCATTTCCATCTCCTTTGATCAATAAATGATATAAATGGATTTATGTAGGTTCTACAACTTCTACATCTTACAATTGTATTACATTGAATAACGCATAATGACTAGAATAAAAAATAAAAATAGACAGTAAACATCATATACTTCAGTATGGTTTATTATCATTTAATGATGAAACAAGAACATATGAAAGCACAAAGTCCCATATCCAGACATCCTCTTACCCACAGTGTCTATTGTACCTACTTTACAGACACTTTGTAACAATTAAAGGAAACAAAGTTCTTTTTCAAATAAAAAATATTTTTTACACTAAATATAGAAAAAAAGTTAAAATAAAGAAAAGAAAAAAAATTTATCCTTTTCACTTCTTCTCTAACAGCTAAATATTTGGTTTGCCTCAATAAGCAGAATAGAAGAGTTGATGAAAGGATAAGAATGATGAAAGTTAAAGAATTAAACTTCAGGAGAAAAATAAACTGTAACATTAATAAATTTGAATATTAATAGTGTTCCAAAATAACACCAGCAGACAAGATTTGATCCGCTTTAAATTATAAATTTCTTAAAAAATCTATTCAATGCTGTTCTCTGATAAAGAAATTATTATTTTTAAATCAGATTACTTTACTTTTGGAATTTGAGGCTCATTTTTGAATGTTATTCATATCTGATAATCTGTTTTGCTAATTCTTTACACCATAAAAAGAAAAATGTATCCTAATTCATAAAAGAGAAGTTTCAAATTATACACTCTGCGCATTTTTACTTATTTTTTTATACTTAAATACTAAACTTTTTTATACTAAATATTCTGTACTTTTATAACTATACTTTTTTATACTAAATATTCTGTAGCTTTTTAAATATCGTTCAACCTAGAAGGAAACACATAAAACTGATATTAATTATCGTCAGTTTGTTAGTTTTCTTAATTGAAAAATGCATTTTTTTAATGTCTATTCTAACTTTATTAAGTCCAAACTCTTCTGGACATGTGACTTTCCACTGTATAAACAATAAAAAGAGGAATACATACTGGAGCGTCACGAAATGGGTGTATCAAAATCCCAAAAGGTAATCTAGACTTTCCTAGAAGAGAGCTGGTATCTGGAACCTTGGTTAACGTACATCTGAAAATTCTGTAGAAGAATATAAAAAGTATTATACCGTTACTCAATTATAAACTTTTAAACAAAAGCACATAAGACTTCAATAAGTAAAATAATATTCTAAGAAAAAATTACAACTCCCAAAATTACACAAATTAGTAAAAAACTAAAGAAATATCAAGTGAAATAATTTAATTTTGCTTAATAAAAATAAATTACTCTTAAAAACAACTTTGCTAACGCATTCATAAAAAGAGATGTGCTTCAGAAAAAACCATTAACGAAAGAACTTGAACTAGAAGTTAAAAAGGTGGGAAAACAAATATGAAGCAAACTGCATACTCTACAAAACATTGAAATAGTATCTTGTATAATTCTCAAATAAAACCTTCATACATTTGTTCAAACATACTTTTTTTAAACCTGTAGTGCAAGATGCCTTTAGCATACTTAGAATCAGTTTTCTCAATAGTTATTATATTATTAACCCAAATGATCTAACACATATTTGACTTATAAGACACTTAAATTATTCAAAAATATGACAAACCAAAAAACTGAATTTTTAAATTATAAAATGCAACTTTTTAAATTAAGTAAAATTTAAAATCATCATTTCAACATTTAGCTTTAAAATAAATTAAGTTTAGAGTTTGCTTATAAGATTAAGAAGCAGTCATAGATGTTAGAAAAATTTCAAAAATTATAATCAAAGCTTTAACTATGCTGTGTTGTCCATATAAAATTTTAAAAATATAGAAAACTCCAGGAGTATTGAATCAAAATAACAAACAAAATAAATAAAACTTTGGCTAGCAAGTCTGATTATTTAAGTGTAAAAAGAAAAATATTTCAGGAATAATTTTCATTAATATTAAAAATAAGAGAAACACAAATTTTGTTCATAGAAACCCCATATCTACTTCTAAAAAGACTGTCAATTTACAAATTTTCAATAATGATTTGTGAATTTACTTACGAAACAAAAGTAAAGATTTTCTAGTTTTAGCAATAGTAAAGGGACAATTATCCAGACCACTCAGAACTAAGGCTGATTATTTTAGTTGGACTATTTGATTAATGGCTAACCAAATAAACATCTGGTCACTTTAGGTCTGGCAAAATNTATATATTAATATATAGTAATTTTCGTTCTTATTTCACAGCTAATTTACAATTATAATCCGCTTAAGCGTGTTACACATGTAGCCCAAAATGTTTTTTACACTTTAGTCAGAAACATTGATTTGCAATAATAAGACATGATAGTCTTGAATAAATTCCTTTCATGTTGACCAAGAGAATATTCTAATTTTTAATGACCATTTAAGAATTTATAACCACACGGTTGCTACAGAAAAAAATGAACAAAATAGTTGCTTCTAGTAACCTAAAGCAGGAAAATAGTAGCCTAAAATTATGAAAATAGTTGCCTAATTAAGAACAAAAAAATTTCAATAATATGACTAAAATTTTATTAAATGACTTCATTGTAATATACCATGATCCATTAAGTCAAGTTGAAGGCCTATATGATAATTTTTAAATAAACGTTAGTGTTCTAGAGCTAAATTTTTATGTAAAAACAATTTGTATATTTGCAGAACATTAATTTTAAATGCTAGAACTAATGCAGAAAAATAATTTTTTGTTAAAAAAATCATACTCTTTCTATTAATTTTCCCTTTCACATAATTTTTCCTTTTATCAATAATTGATTTAGCATATATATATATATATATTGAAAAAGTGATTACTAAAATTTGAAATTCAAGCATCATGGTATCGTATTACAAATTGGGTTCTTTAAAATCAGGCAGAGTTTCATAGCAATACATTGAAAAGGCGATTGAGAAACAAAATAGTTTCACAATGGAATCTGTGCAAATTGAGTGCATTAAAAAGTGATGATTTAAATTTGCATTCAATAATTTGTTCATTTTTTAGAGAAAAAAAAAACATTACATTCAGAAGCTACAGCAGGCCACAGGTTGTCAACCCAATTTATGCTAAAAAAAAAAAAAAAAAAAAAAAAAAAAAAAAAANCTTGGAGCACAGAAAAGTCTCCTTTTCCTGAAAATAGTTGCTTTTATAGCCTTTTCAGGCAAAAAAAAAAAATTAGCCAGTTGCCTCAGGGCAAAAATAGTTGCATTTTAGTCACCTGTGGCAACTCTGTAACCAATCTAATCTATATCCAAATTCAAACTTATAATACAAGCATTTTTAATACAAGAACCATGGTTCAACTAAAATTCAAATTATTGGAATGCATAAGTTCAATGGTATAAAAGTTGAATGAATTGTGTCTTCAAATAACATGTTCTTAATATATGGAAACTATTTACCAATCAAGTCTTATGCAAAATTAAAAGTGAAAAGGAAAAAAGTATATGTATGACAGAAATTAAGCTTTAGTCATTTCACACAATTGTTCAAAATTACAGTACAGTAGGGAAACGATTATTCGGAACCATCGCTATTCCGGATAACTGATTTTTCCAGTTTTCTGAATTGCTACAAAAAGCCGGTTTTTTTTTATTGTTGAACCCAACTAAAAAAAAAATTTGGAAATAATCTTAAAAAGAAGAAAAAAACGATGAAGTAATATTATTCCAAATGATTGAATAATATGAATGGTTAATAATGATTATTTCCAAAATGAGGGTAAAAATCTTTCAAAAAAGAAAGAAAAATCTTAAAATCTTATGAGGAAAAAAAAATTTTTTTTTTACAAATGGCAGGAAAATTCCTCGAATTTCGTTCCGGTTTATTGGTTTTCCGATTTCCGGATAACGGGTTCTGTACTGTATTAAGTATTCTTATTTAAAATAAAACTTAAGAAAATTACTCAACTTTCGATGAAATCAGTTTTTTTATTATTATTTATTAATAAAACAACTTACTCAGGACTGCAGTTGGGACGCTCTGGTGTTAAAACTGGCTTAGGAGCATCTATGGGTAGAGGTGGTAGAATATTACGATCTTGCAAAAGATTTATACTATCATTGCCCTGAAATATAAAAAGAGAAGATATTGTAAAACAATCTCATAGCTAAAACTGTTTTCTATCTTTTTTTTTTATAATCAAAAGAAAAAATGGATTTAAAAGTCATTTTTGGTGAATAAAGATACCTTGTAGCAACATCTATCATTGTTTCATAGAACTTTCATTTTCAAGATGTACCAAAAAAATTCTGGAGAAAATAAATAGCTCAATTGCCATTTTTTAGAGTAATTCCACAGCTTTAATTACTTAAATTGCACAACAATTTCCAACATACTTTATCTTGATACTGTATAACAGACAATTGGTTGAGATTGCCATGTCAGAGAGCGTAGCAACATCGTAGGTAAAAGCCATAGGGATGGAAAGTGCTGTACTATCATTAATATTTCTTGGACTTAAGGCTTTGTGACTGACTTATTAAAAGGAGCAGATCTAGTTTTTCCCAAATAACATAAAAATAAACATGTTCTTTATTTTGAATTACTATTTGGTTGAAATTTATCCATGCCTAATATAATACATTCAATATAATTCAAAAACATTATAGAAATCTCCTTGCAGAAATCTTTTATCTGTCAGGGTTGACATTTTTGTCTCAAAGAAACTTAACTATATGAAAGAAAAAATTATCAACACAATTATAATAATATGGGCAAAAAGCATTAATTAATACAATGACAAGAATAAAAAAATATTAGTTAATTAACAATTTTAGTACAGTGCCAGAAAGTTAAGAATTTTCCAGATCAACTCTTTAAAACATTATTTATATTTAAAAATCTATACATAATATTATTTAAGAGTTTGTTTGAATATTCCTACTTAGTAACAGCATTAAATTCTAAAAATTTGTATGCAATTTATAATTGTGAATTCAATATGCAATCAGTAGTAGTATGTGATTTATTAATTTAGTACCTGTTCCTCACATTATTGAAATAAGATATTACTATCAGGGGTCTGTCCAGGCCGAATTTACTACCGTTTAGCGGTACCTTCACAAATTCAATTTTATTTAAAACGGTAGTTTCACAAATTCAACTTTAGGAAAAACGGTAGCTTCACAAAATACTTTTCCTTAAAATTTTGTTTTTGTATCCGTTAAGAAACATTAAATCTATATTTTTACCATGTTTTTGTGTTGATATTTTAATATAATTTTTAATTTTTCACAAATTATGTCTAAATTTTCACGAAATAGGTACCTTTCAGAAAAACCTAGACAGACCCCTGACTATACTCATTTACATAAAATATAGCAGGACTACAGTAATTTTTATTTCTTAAGAAACATATTAAAATTTTCTTTCCTATTGCTGCTTTTAGTTTTCACATATTTAAAAATGATATATTAAAAAAGCTTGTAAATTAATAAGATTACTTAATAGGCTGCAATTAAAAGTTAATGGAAAAAAATTTTAATATTAAATATTTATTTTTGAAAGAATTTCTCTCATTCCGGTTAGAAGAAACTTATTTTTTCCACACAATTCTCTTCGTGGTTCTTTTGGTGATTTTTTACAAACTTGTAATCTTTGGTAAAAATAAAAAATTGAAAAAAAATAGTATAATTGATTGCATTTCAAATATTTACATGAAAAAATGAAATAAATTATGTATTGTTGTGATAATGAATATTACATTTCAAAATAAAATGTGACTTGTTTCCTGTTGCAGAATATTTAAGTAGGACAAAGGGAAGAAAGATNATTTACTAAAGGTTCTTTCGGTGATTTTTTACAAACTTGTAATCTTTGGCAAAAATAAAAAATTTAAAAAAAAAATAGTATAATTGATTGCATTTCAAATATTTACATGAAAAAATGAAATAAATTATGTATTGTTGTGATAATGAATATTACATTTCAAAATAAAATGTGACTTGTTTCCTGTTGCAGAATATTTAAGTAGGACAAAGGGAAGAAAGATGCAATTCATTTAATAGTTTCTTGGGATTTACATATCATACATCAAAGCAATAAAAATCTAAATCAAAGCAGCTTACTAACCCATAATTTGGAAAAACTTGTGTGTACGCTCATGCCAGCCATTTTGGCATGAAGTTGTGGATCATAACCAGAAGCACCCCCAACAGGACCTTCGGGTAAAGTGCTTCCCCCACGTAGCTGTGGGGAATATGGTTGAGGTTGTTGATAAGGAGTTTGTGGTGAACTATTGTATGTAGATGTAGGAGGCATTAATCCTGGTTGACTTACAATTGGACTAGCATAAGAAGGTGTTTGGTTATAACCAACCTAGGAAAAAAAAAACATTTAATATATGGTTAAATTTCAACTTAAAATATGGTCTAAACCTGTGACTCAAGGTTTAAGCTTTGAGTGTGACCTCAAAATTTCAGTCAAAAAACTTATTTCAGCAATCTTTAGTCAAAAGTAAGGATGAAAATCTAACCTTTAAATTTCAAAATGCAAAGCTAACAATTAAAAGAATTTTTAAAAGAAAAAATTTTTTTTTTTGACAAAACAAGTGAAGTTCGAGTATTCACGTAAAATTTGAAAGCGTAAATAGTTTATATACAGTACAACACAATAGAATCATTTTTCGAAAATTTTATTAGAGATAAATTAACATTAAAAGTATTAATTACAACATATTCGAAATTAGTAACTAAACAGATTTTGAATCTAATACTTGACATACCTGTTGAGGATATCGAGGCCTAACAGGACCAGATTGTGGTGTAACAGGAGGAGGAGCAAAGCCCGATTGTGAAACAGCAGGGCTACTGTTGGGCGGATAAGGCATTCCAGGACTGGAGTAGTTAGAAACTTGAGGTGATGCATGCTGATCATTAGAACTTTTAGGTGGCCCAAGCCCCACATTTGGAGAAAAAGGCTGCAAGCTAGGCAAACTTGCAGAGCTACTAGATGGACCTAAAAAAATTTACTAAATTACTTTGATCAAATAAGACAAGAATTATGAAACTAGAACTTAAATTTGACTAGAGTATGATTTAAATGATAATTTATTCAGCTGTAATTTAAAAAAGTTATTTAGATGGATGTGTTGTTAAAATGTTAGAAGTATCAAACGAGTCACCTACTGGGTTTATTAGAAAACTGTCCCTCCATATAGTCATAGCGATGTGAGGAAATCGGAGAAGGGTTTCGGGAGGATCGGGCAGAGGGGGGTTCTATAAGAACAGAAGCAAAGAAATCTAATAAGCACACATATGAAAAGAGGAGATTATGCAGTCGTAACTAACTGGTAAAGTAGCATTAGACTAATTATCTGGTAAAGTATACTTCAATTAATTTGAAGTTAATTTGTAAACGGAAAATCTAAATGGAAAAAAAAAATTTAAACAGATTTGTGGATTTAATTCTTTGAATAGGAAAAACTGCCGCTTTTTTTTATTTTTTATTTTATGAAATACAAATTATTAACAGATATCTAAAGAACTCAATCTAAAAATATCACCAGATAATCATCTAAAACTAAATGTTATATTTTTAGTATACAAAGTTGCAATAATTTAACATGCTTATAGAAATTTTCTGCCATGCTAAAATGTTAAAATTTAAATACTGCACACATCAATCAGCAATATAATTTTGTGGAATTAGAGATTTAAAAAACATGTTTTAACCAAAGACCAATAATTAATTTAGCAATTAATTCAGACAAGCAAAGGTTAGCAGATCTATTACAATTTAAATGCAGTTAATAGCTGAAGAAGGCAAATAATAATAAATAAATAAAACCACATATGCAAAAAAGATATTTTTTGCGTATTGGGAATCAGATTGAGCAAAACAGAAAAGAAGAAATTAAATGTTTAATTAAAAATAAAAAAAAATTTCTAATTATCTGAACTTGATTTTTAATGCTAATATCTTAAAAATATTAAAATATAAACAAGTGATTCTACAAATTTAATAAAATTTTAAACATGAAATTGTCTTTCAAAAATTTGGAGGAAAAAAAAATTATAAAATACTTAAATTATTAGTTAATTATATTTATCAGTAAAGCATAGATATTTGTATTTTATTAAAATTATGAAAGCCATGTGAATGAAAAATCGAAATTTATGCTATCACCAATTAAAATTGAAAAACTATAAGTTTGTATACCATCAAAAACTTGGATTCTCAAGAGCTATCACTATACATAATTAAAAGTAATTTATATTTCATCTTAATTTTATAAGCCACGTTAATGACAAGGGTTAAAAACATTTGCCTTGAAGATGAAGTAAATCTTACAAGTTGATCGTAAAATTTTCCAAGAACAGCAAAATTCAACTTCATTGCTAACAATAAGTAAATAAGCATGTGTTCTAACATTATTGCCATTTTTAAAATTTTAATATCTTTAAAAATATATAAATAAAAAATTATACTTTTCAGCTGTGTGCCATGGGATAAAATATTATTCTTTTTTTAGATAAAATTGTTTGACTTAACTATTTTTGTTAAATAATGTTCTATTAGTCACAAGAAAAATTTTGAAAGAAAATAAATTTCAATTCTCTAGAACAGTGTTCCCCAATCCCCGGTTCGCAGACCGGTAGCAGTCCAAGGATCAAATGGTAACCGGACGTCCATTTCATTGAAACTGAATTTAAATTCCCACATTTATAACCCCAAATTAAAAATATTTGTGTTCCATTAAAATTTTATTTATTTAAAAAAAAGGGGCCCCTGAAGGTAGTGGCGTAAATTTTTTAATGTTTTAAAATGTAAAAAAATAAACAATAAAACCACCGCAATTATTTTCTCTTTCAATTAGTTTTAATAAAAAAAAAATCAATCATCATAACGGTAAATATCATTAAAAAAAACTCAAAAGCGCGACGCGAAATTTACATTGGACGAACTTCGTCTTCTCTCTCAATCGTGACTAACTGACTGAACATTCTAGTAAGTTAAAATGCTAAATCACTTTAGATTTATTTTTTGGTCTAACTGCATTTTATTTTGAAGGCATGTTTAAATACTATTAAATTAAAATTAATAAATAAAAATAATCTAAAATATAAACAATCCACGTCCCCCCCCCCAGTAGGCCACGGTAAAATTATCAAGCGTTGGCAGGTCAGCGGTGATAAAAAGGTTGGGGAACACTGCTCTAGAACGCACAAGATATAAGTATTATAAGGCAATGCTTGTGATTGTTTTAATGGAAAAATAATTTGTTTCAAAATAAAAACAATTTAAGATGAGAAAAAATGTGATAAAGGAGTTTTTAAAAAAATGTAGGTAAAACAATCAATACACAACAAAGATATTGGCCCTAACAAATATAATTCTAAATTTATAAAAAGATCTATGATATCAAGCTGATTTGTAAGTTGCAGATTGCTTCAACTAAAATTAAGTAACATATTATTACGAAATGTATTACAGATATTCAAACTCTGCTATATAAAGAATATAATTTTTAATTAAGAGAAATCCAAAATAATAGAGATGGAAAGAAACAGGATGTAAGTTTGGATAATTTACATCTGACAAACTTTAGGCATAATAATGATGGAAGTGGTTAGTCCAATTCAGTAGTTAGTTGATGTAGCATCATTGTAGTATTAAGCATATCTTTGGCCGCTTCAGATATATCTTATCTTAATTTGAGTATAATGTAGGGATATTTATCCCAGAAAAATGAATGAAACAATTTAGGAAAAATTGACTTATTAAGTAAATGTTAAATAGAACATGGCAAAATTCAAAAATTTTAAAAATAAAGAAAAGAAGCCCCTCAAAGGGATCAAGAAAATTATTCTTTTCCATCAAGAATATTATGTAAAATATCTACTCAACAGTTGGACTGACAGGCTCAAACGCTTCCAGTCCAATCGCCAATAATTAAAAATTGAAAGAATGACTTGTTCGCAACGGACAGTTATGAGCTTGTGGAAAGATTAATGGTTGGCGATTTATTGAAAGATAACAAAACCAAAAAGAAAAACCAACAGTTTAATATTCAATTCCAATTTAATATTCAAGTAATCAATATTAAATTTGAAAATAATTCAGCAAAAGTAAATAGCCAAAAAGACTGAGAATTAGTATAATCATGTAATTGAAACATTTTTGTGGTAAGAAATAAAGAATAAAGAGTTATAAATAGATTTACATTGGTTGTTAAGAAAATAATAAATTATTTTATATTCACTTTTTATAAAATGTAATAAAAATTAAATAACTGGTTTAATTTAATTAAAAATCAGTTGAGAATGATTATGAGAAAATGAACATTTAAAAGCGCATATTTTTGAGAAAAGTTTAATAAAAGTTGTAAAATTTTAAAATCACTTAAAAAATTTATTACTATCTCCCCGAAAAGAGATATTCATAAAAATTAAACTAGTTGAGAAATCCTAACAAAGTAAATATTTGTAATAGTAATCAGAGTTAAACCTATAAATGCAGAAAAGTTTACCATGGAGCTTAATTATATTTTAAACAGTAAATTAATGTTTTTAAAAACAATTAAAATAAGGAGTGTTTTTCAGGAAATGCGATTTATTTTTATAAAAGGCCAAAGTGTGTTAAAAGAGTAGGCAAGGTGGGGCGCTCTTAAAAAAACACTTAGGCAGAACACTATGCTCACAATAACATGAGAGAGTCGCAGTATATCATTTTCCCTACAAACTTAACAACCCCTCTTAAGTGCACTTTGGTCTAAGATAATTATGCTTCTAAAATGAAATACTATGTTGAAATATCACATATTGACAAACACTATTTTGCCATAACTAAGTAAAATAGACATCTAAAATATGTTATCAACACATTTTAACAAGTTTAATGGCAACTAAAACTAGGAAGCTGGACTTTTCCTGTTGGATTTTAGGAAAGAGGATTAATTTTACTTGCATTTAGCAATAATTGACAAAACAAATGTATTTTAACTAAAAATTATATATTTTTTTATTCAATTTCTGTTTTAGAATGAAAAGTACAAAATTAACATTCAGTTTTATCTAACATTGAAATGTGATAAAAAAAAATTTTAAATACTGGTTAGATAATTTATACTGGTTAGAATTAGAACTTACGGGATGTTCCAGGCGTCACCTGAGGGCTAGATGAGTTCACAGCCTGATTGCCATACGGCAAAGGTAAACCTGCAAAAGATCATGTTTGTAAATAGTTGCGAAAATTATTATCACAAAAAGATATAATACAGAATTATTTAAGTATATGATTTTGATAAGAATATTTAAAATGACTAGCTTTTCTTAAGAAAATGCTATAATATTCTAAAAATTTTTGGACACCTGGATTTTCTAGATTCCTCAATTTTCCAGATTATTATTAGCTTTATTGACATGCAATTCATTTTTAAGAATAAAAATAACTGATTAAATGAAATGGAGACAATTGATAAAATAGTCATATTTTACCTAACCGCACCTATTTTTGAAGAGGGAATATTTCATAATTATTTTTTTTTAAATGATACTTAGAGGAATTAACTACAAAGCAGAAAAATAGTTAGAGAAATAGTCATTTTAAGAACAACATCCACAACTACTGATGTTTATTCTTGTCTCTTTAGCAGCAAAAATAGGTTAAATCAAATAGTTCTTAATCGTTATTAAGGGTAGGTGTCTATTTTGTTATTTGACTCTGCCTTCTAAGTTTAGTTTACAATTACAAGGTCATACAGAATTGCACATCTTATTTAAGGTTTCCCGCCAAAGAAAAGATAAGAAAAACTTTGACATGAATAAAACTTAAAAATAATGTATACAGTTAATTTGAAATGCACGGGCATTGCTATTCAACTAAATTTTAGAGTAAAAAAACTCATACGACATGATTAAAAAATATTAGTAGAAATTTATTTCCATTTACTTTTCTCTGTCACTCATTATTTCCCATATAAATGTAAAAAAAAAATCAATATAGGGTATTTTGTTAATTTAATCATAATTAATATTAATTAAATTTATATATATAGGATATTAGAGATCGTACCAACGAGATTAAAGATATCATCTAGAGGTTCCATTACATCATCCGGACCATAGCCCAAATTAATTACAGATGCAGGAACAAAATGCAAACCGAAAACTTTAAATTGATCTTTATTTTAAAGCTTCAAACAATATAGATGCTGGTAGTTTTCTTCCTGTTGCACCTCGAGCAAGAAGTGGTAAATTGTTAATTATAATCTAATTTTTAATAACTTTAATTACATTTGTTATTTGTTCATAATTTTTGTGAGATTAGAATCTTGACTTATTAATGTATCCCACCCCTTTCATACATATGTATGCATTCATATATACTTTGTTTGTCTAAAGTAAGAACTCCCCATGCCATTTGTTTAGGCATAACTATTTTAAGTAAGGTAGGGGTCATTGTTTACGACAGGTTTTGGCTTGGGTCCGCAAGAGAAAAGGAATCCTTTTCTTCGGTCTACTGCAGAATGAACCTAGACTGAAAAGAAGCTACCCGTCCTGAAATGCACTACTCTTGTTTCCCTAGCAGCAGACAGCCTCAGAATTTGTGGCAGGGCGTTTTTAGCATAGACAAACTATAGAACTACATGAAAAACCACTTTTCTTTAAAATAAAAATGAAAATAGGGCTGCAATAGAATAAAGATTAAAAAGAAACACAATTATTTACATAAGTATTTCTTCTTCACAACTATCAATATTTTTAATTATAACAATACCAGAAGAACCTAACTTCATACCAACAATAGAAAATTGAGGTTATCACCTACGCCATACCAAAGGTAGAAGATAAGTAGATTGCCGTTGAGATTTGGAACTGCTTGAGACCTGATCAAAATTTAATATAAAAGATGTGTTTTTTTTTTTTAATCATCAAGAATTATTTTATATCTCTATGTAAAACTACACTTTCGAATAAAGGGTCAATCATAAATTCTACAAAAAAATGAAAAGAATTTTTGTATTTCGAGGAAGAGGTATGTAGCAAATTGAGTCCTGGGACCAGTGAAACCAGCATCTAGCCCATGGTAATCATAAGTTTTACAACAATTTCTTTGTCAATTAACAGTCTTATAGATATAACTGCCCACTGATAATTTATGAAAAAACATTGACAACTATAACAGTTAAATAATTTAAGACAGATTATCAGTTTCTGGTTAACAAATAGTCACACCTAAATCAGCATGTAATAAATTGTTCTGTTAAGATACATATAATTCATAATAAATAAATAGAAAAAAACAAAAATAGATAAATGGTGAATGAAATGATATACTAACACATAATATACTAATAATGCGGATAATTAAACTGGTTAAGATACAAGATCATACTTTTAGGTATGAGGCCGTTCAAAAAGTACGTACATCCCGAAAGGGGGTGAGGGGATTTGCTATTTTGTATGATGGGGAGGGGGGAGGTATTATACAAAGTACGTACATTATAAGCATGTACCAAATTTAAATGACTTTTTCCTACACAGTCCTTAAATAAATATTTAATTTCATTTAAAACATAATTATTTTAATTTTTATGAAAAAGGGGGGTAGACTAATAAAATGTACGTCTCTAAGGGGGGGNGACCTTATGTACGGTAATGTACAAAAAGGGGGGAGGGATTATAATTTCTCCATGTTTGTGTCTGTACTTTTTGAATGGCCCCTATGTTAATAAATATAATTTTAACAATTCAACAAACAAGATCATTCTAATTTATTAACTACCATTTTATTACTTCAATTAAATACCAACTACTAAAAAGTTCAGTGAGTTAATTATGTTTTATTAACAGATTAAAATAATTCCTAATCAACTAAATGCAATAAATAGTTTTGAACTACTTTCAGGACACTAATATCATAAACTTATGTTTTATAGCTTAGTAGAGCAAAAACTTAGGTTAAAAGGGTTAAAGAGTATAGTACCTTGAGATGACATCTTGACAAGATGTAATCTCAAGATGTCACTATGGTATCTTGAGATGACAATGACAAGAAGGGGCCAAATTCGAAATCTAGATAAGTCTGCGAGTAGTACTATTTTAGTACGGTATAATTTGAACTATCAAAGATTTTATAAAGAATTAAGGAACATAATCATAACAATGAAAATTTTTATTACACAGATAATTGAATTACATTTGACATGTAATAAAAATTTTAAAAAATAACAAAACCAAGTAGAAAGACTATAATTGGTTCCGAGTGATACAGTCAAACCTCGATATCTCGAACTTGAAGGGAGATGAGAAAAAATTCGAGTTATCAAAAATTCGAATTATCAAAAATCGCATGTTATCGATGGTAGAATAAAGAAAAATGCTCTTTACATACCTTATTTACTATTCCATATTTATTCTAAAAACACTTTTTACACTTAAAAAGATTCAATTGTTGTTTGCTTTAAAGATGCATAAGAAAGTTTGTCTATAACACTTTCTAAGTAGACTATAGCTTTAAATGTCGCCTCTGACATATTCGGCTGCCTCTCAATAAATCTCCTTAGAGTGTCCATTGCAGAAAGTGCTTGTTTGTTAGTAACATTGGGCGGTAAATCTTTGATTTCCTTGTCCTCTTTTTCTGATAGTTCACGAGAATCTTTCGTTTGAGTGATGATATTGCCACCCCACTGACCACACACTGTTACTGCATCATTTACGTTTACAAAGTCATGAAACTCGATGTCATCAAGCTTCACGAGTCCGGTTAATCTGATCCAATCATTTTCGGTGTAGTTTTCAGTAGAATTAACGACATTGATTGTTGGACTACTTTCGTGATCTTTAATGAATCCAGACTTCTTGAAGCCATTCATTATCGTAGAGGAAGACACATCATTCCATGCCATGTGAGCCATTCTTAAATTTTTTTTATTTTTTTTGGAATATTCTTTTAATTTTAGAAAAAAATCACTATTTATGGAAAAAAATTAAAGTCATCGAGGGATTAGAAAAAAAAATTCGTGAAATTAAGTTTTTTTTTTAACATTGAATGTATAGGAAATTTGAAGGGAATTTTTTTTTCTTCGAGATATCGGAAAATTCGTGAAATCGAGGTTCGAGTTGGCGAGGTTCGACTGTATATAATTTAGGTTTAGGATTATCAGATGTAAAAAAGAGGATGCATCATAAGGATGCATCAACTCAGGGTTGTAAAACATGTATTTACTTGGAACAGTGCCGATACGTAGATTACTTTAATATTAATAATGCCTGCTTATATTTAATGAAACAGTTGCATGTCTCATAACCAATTTCATCTGCCTTCATTATGTTACTGTCAGTTTTATAAGATTTTTTGTTTTATCACAAAATAGTAAGAAATTTTTTTATGCATGAATAAAAGAAGAAAAAAAATCTGTACCTGAAGAAGGCACCTGTGATGTAAGAGGCACAGCTTTACCATCACCACCAGCAAGAGATGATGGAGACATACCCTGGAACTGATTTGGTGATTTAGTCAACAAATTTTGACCAACATTTCCAGGCGACATACCCTGTGGTGGAGGTTGAAGTCCCCAAGGAGAAGATTGTGAAGATGGATTCACAGGACTTGATCCATTAATACCATTAAATTGTGCCTGGCCTGCTCCATTAACACCAGATGAATTGAAATTTCCATAAGGTGTTGATGGAAAAGGACCATTTTGTACGCCTAAATTGGACCTCTCTGAAGAAGGCATTTGAGGAGTTTTCGGACTAGCAGCATTCAGTATACTTTGGCCTTGAGGTGATTTTAAAGATGGCGGCAAAGGTGATGGAGGTTGAACAGTAAAATTATAGTTCTGAGAATTATAGGGCGATGCAAATTGTTGAGGCACATTTCCTGAAGAGAGTGGAGGAGGATTCACAGGAGAAAATGGCTGATTATATGGTGAGGACCCAACTGCACTATGAGACATAGGAGGCTGGTTAGTGTTGGGAGAAAGAACATTTTGATTGTTGGGATACATGAAAGGTTGCGTTAAATTTGGATTTTGGGAAGTCATTTTCCTAAAATGAGAGGAAACACAATAAGTATCAAATACATAATTTTAAAATTATGTCATCCTATACATTCAAATTAGATGAGTGCCAAAACTCAAATTGAAATTTCTTTACTTGAAACTTAAATCAAATATAAAAACTTCAATAGAGTTAAACAAGGCAATAAAGCACATAGATAAAGCTTTATTCATATACAGAACAAATTTAACCTCTTCTTTAGAACAATTTCACGCCTTTATCTTAGTAATAAATTTAATAATTTTCAGAATAGGTGGTTTTGCTAAAGCATAAAGCTTAACTCTAGATTGATAAACAATGAACATACATGAAAGAAATAAACATCAGTCTAATTATCTAAAGAAGTACTTAGATGTTCATTTTACTATTTTTTCCTTCATAAAATTTTCAAGTGTTTACATAATTTGTTTTTATGAAAGGAATGCTTATGAATTTAGGGTTAACGCTTGTGCAATTAATGTCAAAAAAAAAGAAGACAAAATAAAACTATTTCCAACTTATTTTCATGAAAAAATCTATAGAATTCACCATTGTTCAAATTTTTAAGAATATACCTTTTGCTAGATAAAGTCTTCAAGATTTACTATTTTTGCAATGCACTTTATCAAAATTACCCCTTTAAAAACTATCAGCTTTTATATTTTTTTTCACTGACATATTTCATAAAATTACATGGAATAAAAAAACAAACTATTCTTATGAAGAGATAACTGAATGTTTCAACAAATAAATAGAATACAACACTCAATAGAGCAGCTTATTTTATTTATTATTACTAATATGATTCCTAGTACAATTCACAATAATTTGATGTACAAAATTTACTTTTGAGATTAATATGCAAACATAGAAATTTCATAAAGAGGTAATTTAAAATTTAAATGAATAAATAGAATATAACACTTAAAAGAGAGTAACTCATTTTTTCAAAGATTCATAGTTCAATTCATAATTCGTGATTGCATTAAATATATAAAATTTGCCTATGAAAATCTTAATTAAAATCATACATAGTGACATGAGTAAATATAAAACTTGAAAAGGTCTTATGAATAGAAATTATATGAAAACTTAATGGAACTTTCTAGAACATTGAGCCTGTTCTTACTTTGCACTATAAACACATAACAAGAAGAGAGAGATACTCAAAATTTTTCTGAATTTCTTTTGGATTTAGGAAGCTTATTATTTGCACTCTGCAAATGTTACATTAAATCTAATAATTTAGTATGATTAACTAGAAAAAAGTTAAAGGCATCAAACTCAAAAATCCTTAATTTAATGAGGTAAGTATTAAAAGAACAAAACAGTAAATGCTAAAATTATTTTAAAAAATGAAAGTAACATGTACAACAAATTCATAAACACAACCTTAAGTAAGGTTTATTATTGATTCAAATTTAACGTTCAGAAATTTATGAGCACAAATTAAAACATTTGAAACTCATTTCAGTTAACTTCACTGCTCTACTACACACGTAAGCACACTAAAAAAGTCTAATCTCTCAATGAATCTTTAAGCATAAAGGCCTGAATCAATAGTTATATTGTTTAAATGACTATTCAATACCTATTCTATACAACAACCTCTAGACAGGTGAACTCTTAGACTTCAAATAAGAATTTATCACAGATTATCAGAGAATAATAATTAATAAGAACTTTTTAATGCATAAAAAACTGACTTAACTAATTAAATTTTTAATTAGAATAAAATCCTACTTATATAACAGAATTAAATATCCATTGACATGCCCACAAAACTTCAAAATCTTCCTTTACTGTATTTTACAAAATCAATATAGCAACAATATGCGAAACGGAATTTAATAGAAAAACAAAACAAGATTATATAAGCTAGTGCGATAAATAGGAATATCAGGGTAAAGGATCTAAATAATGGAATATGATATAAATGTCAAGAAAAACGATAAAGAAATCAGTGTGAAGGCATATACTATTTGCAAGGTGCTTTTATTAATTAAAAAATGGATAAATAAAAACGAAGAAAATGTATGTTGGTGTAATGTTTATTTACTTTCATGACGTCTGTATGAGCTCCAGGAATTTGCTCTAGGATAAGTAAAACTAATATTATTAGAATTAATATCAGTATGTATTAAAACAAATGGATTACCATTTCAATTTTATAAGAAAATATTTAAATCTTTATTAAATTGTCAAATGAAGCAAATGTTTTGTTAATGCATCATATATGATACAAACAAACTTTACAAAGTCTAATCAATTAACGAAACTAAAGGAATGAATATAACAAAAAATACTTACAATAATATCAATTAAACAGCAATACTCATCACTTTCTCCATCAAATTTCTTTATTTTTCCTGAACCTTGAACATTAAATTGATGACGTTCAGAAACTTTACATTCAGCCAACACGACCGACAATCACAAGGAAAGAGTTATGCGCATGCGCAATGTCAAACTGACGTGGCGCGTTGCCGGACAAGGAAAATATAAAACAAATAATGCTGATTAAATTTTATTTCATTTTTAAGCTCTTTCTTATATACAAATTTGTTGAATTTTTTTTTATTGAAATAGGCTCTCCTAAAGGAAAAAATTTACTTGGTTAAATACATTTTCTTCATAAAAAGAAGTTGAATTCTAATCTATTATCATCTCAACTCATCTTTTGTTTCCTGTGTTTGTAAACAAATGCATTGACATGCTTTAAGGAGCAATTCGTCGCTTTTAGTTAATTTTTTTTTGTTCCAAATTTTTTGTGTAAAACAGTGCAAAAACCATGAAGATCACTAGGCAAAAGCATGTACGCCGTTATTTAAAGTTTTACAAAAATAATTATCAGTTTAGATCACCGTATCAAATTCTGATTGACGCTACATTCTGCAATGAGGCTCTTCAATGCAAATTGAATATCAAAGAACAAGTTCCGAAATACTTAGAAGATCCGAATGTAAAACTATTTACTACTCCATGTGTTATAGCAGAAGTTGAAATGTTGGGTAAGAACAAAATTAACAGTCTGCCCATAACATGTCATTCATTATTAAAAAAAAACAATTTTGTTTAAATCACAATTAATAACCTTACAAATTTAACATTTCTCAGATTTCTACTTTTTTTTAAAAAAAGTGACCTAATTTTAAATATTGGATGATAACATAGTTTATAACTATTCACAAGAGCCATTCAGATTTTGTCAATTCAGATGGAGGATTCTGAACCTCAAGAAAGAAACCTTCATGAAAATTCATATTGCAAATAAGGAACCTTCTCCGATTTCTAATCTCTAAAAAATTTAGCTCTAAAATTCCTATTTACCAACAACATATTTTTTGATTCACCATTTCAATTATCTTCTTTTCATTCTCATCTATATAGAAATGTTTACTTTTGTGTGAACTGAGGGTGAAAACACTATTAAATAGGCTAGAAAAACTGAAAACAAGAAATGTGTGACCCAAACTTTCTGTTTTGTAGAAAGTTTTTCATTTTATCTAAGTATGCCCATCAATAACATTTTCTATCAACATTCAAAAAATGAGTGAGTTTATAAGCAATTTTTCAAACATAACTCAATGATTCGAGGAAAGGCTTTTTTTTTAATTTTTTTAACATGTGTGTTAAGACCAGTATTTTCATTACAGAAAATTCGCTTTTTTTCCAAAATTCGCTCATTTTGAAATTGATTAATAGAGTGCACAATTCTCTCGCTTTAATAATTTTTTTAATGCGAGAAAAATAAGCGAGATTCTCGCTCTGTAGTGAAAACACTGTAAGACTTTTTTTTCTATTTAATTTTATAGACTTTTATGTGTTATATTTTTGGAGATTACCAATATCTCATCAAAAGTACGAAGAAAAGAGTTTAGTGACCGTTAGACTCTGAGTAGAATATAAGAAAAAACAAGATTTTAGCAGCAAACATAACCGTTTTAATGGTAGAAAATATTTCAAAATTAACTAGAAAACGGATTGATATCTTAAACAAATTGTTGCAGAATGATTCAGTGATAAATGGGTGCATTAATTAAAGAAACCATAATTAATAACAAACAAATTTAATTATAAAAACTATAAAACGATGTGATACAATCTGGGGCTCGCCAATGAGCCATCCAGTTCAATCCATCGCCTGCCACATAAGTGATTACGGAATTATTGTTAGTGATTACAACGCCCTCTTCTGGTCAGGCAGAAATTCGTAATGCAAATCAAGTGCATTGCTCCAAAACTATACATAGCCGAAGGTTTCAAAAGCATTGTTAACTCTTAAATAATTAACAGCTTAACATCATCAGATGGGGTATATTTATGTATCTATAAAAGTCCACTACAGCAGCCAAGGTGCCAATAAGATTTTAAATTTGTTATAAAAAAAGGTTTAGATGGGAGTGGCTAGTTGTTATGCCCTTCAAGTTAGTCCCTTTCTGCAATGTTTTTTTTCTCTTTAGTTTTACACGGGCCTGTGTCAGAAAGTTGCCAAAACATAGCGGTCATTTTGGTGTTGATATACATGCAGAAATATTCCCCATATAATGTTTGACTTCACCTATATTTATAATTTCTAGATTTCTAAAAGAAGAGAGTCTATGTCTCCCATAATCAAAAAACATAAGTATGTTATAAGCTTTTTAGTAGCAAAAGTAAGTAAAGTAATTTATAGCTTAAAGGAACTTTTATTTGAATGTGGTTTAGTCTCTAATGTGTGTGTTGGTTATATAGAACCTTGTCAACAAATCTAAAAAAACAGCCTATATCTTTAAATGCTTACTTTATAAATTTGAATTCTTGTAGTTTTAATGATTTATGTTATTTATTAGACAGACTTAAACTATTTTCAAATTAAATAAGAAATACTATATTCTAAATGTTTAAAGATAGAGTGAGCTATAAGTGTATAGATGTAAATAAAGATAATTATTGATATATAATTGATACTTAAGTTTTGATATTATCATTTTTATAGCTTTTATATATAACTTGGTATATATGTGAAAATTTAGAAACTGGTATGAGAGGTCAAAATAACTTTGTTTCTGATTTACAGCATCTGAAGTGTATGGTGCTATGCTGATTACAAAATCTTTTAAAGCTCGCATTTGTGGTCATGAAAAAAATCCTGTTACTGCCTCAGAATGTTTATATTCGATGATTGAAAATGGGAATCCTGATCATTATATGATTGCTACCCAAGAAAGAGAGCTTAGTGAAAAAGTAAGTTATTGTGGTTTATGTCCCTACTAAGTGATATTGATTATGTTTAAGTAAATTTATATAAATCGATTCTGAAAGAATGGGTATAATAAAGAAAGAAGTTGTGTGATTAGTATATTATGCTTTTATAATAATGATTAAATAAAATGCTTTTTGAAATTTCAAATAAAAGTACTTTTAGAGATGATAATTAGTAAGAGCATACTATGTCATTTAATATTGAGTAGTATATATACATTCTAAGCACGCTTTATTAAGGTCGAGTCTAGTTTTCAAGCTAAATTGGTTTAGATGTACGGTGGAACCTCCTGTTATGGTCACTCTCGTGAATTTTGTATTACATGCATTGAATAGGGGCATATTTTTAAGTCCCCGTGAATCATCTCTGAATAAACCATTATGTGCATTCTCTACAAAGCAGATACTTCCGTAACCGAGCGCGGACAGTCATCTTTGACCCGAAAAGTTATTTTCTATATCTTCAAATCAGACACTATTTTTCTAAATTTGAAAAAAAAAATTTACTTTTTCTGCTTTAAATTGCAAGAAAAAAGAATGTGCAACTTTTTCCCATTGCTTTTTCTGTAACTAAAAATATTATTAAGCTATTTCACTACTGAGGAATCAAAAAAAAAAAATTTCCTATCATGTTTCCTTATCTTTGCAAGGAAAGGAGAGAAAATGATTCTGCTCTTTCGGACAACTGCAACTTTTCATCTGGGCGACACAGGCTATGACACCCCACAAGCTGAAATGGCGTCTTAATTGCTCTAAATGCTTCATCCCAACTGAAAATTTCTTTTATTTTCTTATAAATTTGAAGACACAATTGAGGTAATAAAAAAATAGAAACATTATCTTTTTAAGGTGTTCATATAAATGAAAAATTTATTCAGACACTTGAATTAAGAATATATCAACTCCGTAGGTCCTCGTACCATACAGATAAGCATTGACTCTTTTGTTTTCTGTGAATCGTGAGAGGTTTACTTTTGAGGACGTATTGACCATGTTACCTATTGAGTGATGGGTAGGTGTTAGGGGTGTAAACTAATAGTTGAAACCAACTGAGGACTAAAAGCTTCTATTCAGTATCATATGATTAACTTGAATATCTGTGTTAATAGGAAAATTATATTCATTCTGTAGATACATCTAGAATTACCTATTTATATCAAACTTTTTCATGCATTCTTTTTGTCTAGAAAAAAAAATTTAATTTTAAATAAATATTCTTGTAGATAAGTATTGTAGATTATTTAATTATTTCTATAGCATTGAAAATATTCTAAAAGCAATTTACAGTGTTAAACTTCGTTATAAGGGTACCCTTCCTGTAAACGGACACCTCTCTTAAATACACAATTTTTTCAGTCCCAAGAGTGTCCACTCAACTAAGGTTTCATTGTACTTACATTTTCATTATCAGTAAGCATATTTCTTTGAAAATGTTATTGTCAACTTTGCCAACTTAATATCTTCAAATTTTAAAGTAAATTTTGAGTAAAAAATAGCAATTACATGGATATTTTAAATTTAATGGATTATCTAAATTTAATGTGCCATTTCGGTGATGTAAATGATTTCATATATAACAGAAGAGAAAATAATATTTAGAAAAATTTCCCTCTCTGGTGAATTTGTATTAGCTTTGCAACCGTTAGGGAAAAAATCAAAGAATTTTATAAAATTCTCATTAGTTGCTTAACAATGGATTTCTCTTCTACACTGGATTTTTGACAAAATTTCTTGAGAAAAAAAATAGTAGAGAGTTCCCTTAAGAGTATGTAATTCTGTATTTATTTTTGTAACTTTGATAATTTAATATAAATTATCTATTATTTATTACTTAAAAAGTTGTAGAAAATCTCATGCAATTCGGGGTTTTATTTCCTGGCATGCATGCTTATACCTGAAGAAATATTTAATGTAAAGTTGACGCACAAATTAATGTAATATTAAACTTTTGACAAAACCTTTCACTAAAGTCTTGTCAAAATTACATATCATTTTTAGATTTGAATTTTTTTTTCTTCTTCTAAATATTGCATTCTTTTAGAATTTTCACCATTTCTATCTTTTTGATTCTCCTTAACTTCTTTAAAAATACTTTATTGACACAAATATTTATGTTTCATTGAATGCATGTGACTATTATTTCAATATGACTAAGAATATGTATCCGTAGCTTATTTAAGATTGGGTCTGCATCTGAAAACTATGTTAAATTATTAATTCAGTTTATCTACTATTTCTCTGCAAGTGTGTGTGTGTATATATATTGCAAATTAAACACTTTTGGTTATATATTTCTCCATGGCCATGTGATATTTCTAGGTTACGTTTGGTTTCAATCAACTTCTCTTTTTTGTTGTAAATTATTCTTTCTCTATTTCATATTTTGTTGTAAATCTATATTTTGTTCACTTTTATTATAGGAGTTTTTTTTTCATTTGCTTTGATATATTGCAGGTTCCAACTAATATCCTACAATTATGACCCATTCCATATGAAAGTAACTATTCTAAAAAGTCAAAATTATTACAACTATATGTTTATAGTTAACTCTCACAACAACGTCATCCAACAAAACAATATTTTGTGGTCTATTAATTCGCTGATTCAGCCATAAACCCCTACAAAATTTTGTTTTTCTTATTTTAAATTTCAGTATTATATCCTACCTCTACAACCTCGACATAATGTTTATATTGCTACTGTTAGCCAGTAAAATAAAACCTACATGTTTAATCTTAAATTCACATCTAAATCCATTTTTTTATTTTATTTTACTTCAGTGTCGGCAAAGTCCTGGTGTTCCATTGCTGTATGTAAAATACAATGCTGTAAATCTGGAAAAGCCATCTGTATTAAGTGCAGAAGATGCTGATATGAAATCTAAAGCAAGTTTAAAATATTCCGAAGAACAGATTGCTTTGATGCAAAAATTGAAGGCCCAATTACCCTCTGACAGTGTAGAGAGTAAGAAGACGACTAAAAGAAAAGCCAAAGGTCCAAATCCACTTTCGTGCAAAAAGAAAAGCAAGGTTAGTGCTCCCCCACCGGAAAAGACAAAGAAAAGAAAACGACACAAAAGGAACAAGAATAAAATTCCTTCTGTAACTCAAAATGAATAAAACTTTGCTCTTATGTATATTGTGTATTATTAAAATATAACTTATTTAATTCAAAAATCTTTATCAATTTTTTTTTAAACTGTACCTATCGATTTAGAACTAATTTAAAATTTGACTTTAAATGGAATAATGTGATACTGCTTGTTTTGCTTCTTAGGCTGGTTTTGTATGAAGTAACAGTCAGTCAAAGTTCGCCAATTTGCATCTAGAGATGCATTTTTCATGTCTTGGATTTAAATTTTACTCCTAAAAATTTTTACTGGAAGTAAAAATACTTCTTATGCAATTTTTGTTAAAATTATTAGTTTTTTTCCTGCTGGTGGATAAAGATAATCCCTCAGAAAATCAGTCAATTTCTGTAGAGAGTATTACAATGACTTTTTTCATGTATTTCGATTTTAAGAAATTTATTGCTATTGCTCTATCACTGCCAAATTAGCAGTGTAGTAAAGCAACAGCTTTGAAAGAGATTTTACAACACAAAATACAATGAAATCTGAGCAGTAAGCTTTGTAGCAATTAGATGAAATTGTTTTATGATGGACACTTTTTACATGCCACCAATGAAAATGTCAATTGTGACATGTGTATGGCATATGTCAATTGTGATGAATGTACTGTTAAATAGTAGGGGAGAAAAAACTATGAAAAATTCAAACAATGATTGTTTGTACATTTTTTTAGAAACCTTAGTCTAATTAACCTTCAAATAGTGATAATAATTAAAAGAAATTGAAAATAATCTTTTTTTGGTTAAACATTCAAATATTTCTAGTGTGATTCCGAAAATTCACCCGTCTATTTCAAAATGCAGTTCTCTAAAATTAATAAATTTGTGAAATTACTCTCTTAAAATTTATCTTTTTATAACACTGCTGCCAGTCATATTTTCATTCCCTGCATTTATTAAATAAAAAGAATAAAGGATAGAGATGTCAAATATTTAATTGTTTGATGCATTTTAATGTTGATTTTATGAAATCCTTTAAACATTTAAAGAAGATAATAATGCTACAATTAGAATATGGATCATGAAAGTTTTAATATTTTCTTGAAGTACTATTATTTTTAAGATGTATCTGATTATCGTCTGAGAAAAGTGAGATGAATTTTTTTGGTTTTTTTTCTATCACAGTGGAAGACAGATTATAGCAACATACTCTAAGCTATTATCTGTCTTCCACTCCGAATATTTTAAGTCAGCACAGTGCTGAAAACAGAATTTGTATCGACCAGTCAACGCTGGGATTAAAACCTGGGTCACCTCATTTGGAGGGGAACGCTCCCGAGTCACTGCGGCTCTGTAAATGACGTTTGTCCAACAGATTTATCCTGCTTAGTGTTCAGCCTACACTTGCTTCGTTAACCTACACACCAGTAAGAACCAACATTCAAACTCTGTCCTCTAGTTCTCGTCATCTTTAATATTGAGGTATGTTATAATTTTAGTTTTCTTTTTTAAGGATAGTTTGTAAACACGTTTTTTTTTTTTTTAAATCCAAAAAAATTTTCCATTGAAGGATTGGAAGAAATATCATAATTTTGTTTTGCTTTTTTTTAATCATAGAAAATAATTTTTATGTTCAAAAATTTTGTCAGTGAAAAATACATAAAAACAAACGCAATTTTTGAAAATATAAAAACCAAACTAAAAGATTTATAATATTGAATTACATATTTGAAAATGCAAATTGCATAAATGTTTTTTAACAATTTTGTCAGAAAAATGTAAGGAAAATATGAGATACTGTGGGCCACCACATCTAATTTTGATTTAACAATTAGAATGAATACTCTAAAAATATAAGCACAATGGAAAAAAATAAAAAGTTTAAATTATATATAATTAATTGCTTTAATACTTAGAGTTCTGTTAAAATTTTCAAGCTTCCAATTGAGAGAAGGACTCTATGTCACTTTATTTGGATGAAAATTCTAACCTATATGTTGAAAATGCTAAATTCTGGCACCATTTTATCAGTAGTTATGAATAGATTTTGATGCTATATGTACTCTTTATTTCATTCGTTATAACTTAACATTGTTTTGTTTTTTTAACGAAAAAAATTTTATTTATTAATTTTAACAGAATTTGGTTTTACATAATTACTCTCATAAATTGTGAAATATATGTAAATTTTAATACTTTTGCTTTAATTTTCAAAGAATTACATAGAATAATAGTTAATTCATATTTGCATTTATATATTTCTGTACAGAAATTATTTTGAAAAATTCTGACCTGATTATTTCTTTGCTTTCTTCTGTAGTATGTGATTGAATAACGGTGAAAATAAAATTTCAAAACACTGTTGAGTAAATCAAGGTAAAAAAAACAAGCTAACAATAAAAAGGAATTTGTTTGTGAAAGCTGGGGAAACAAGAATAAAAGTGAATGATGAATTGCTACTCTGCTAAAATTGACTTCCATTTACTTCTTTGAGAAGCCTTTAAGTTAAATATTTACCCGACAGATGACACTACCAGATGAGAAAGCCGAAAATAATTTCTCTTATTTCCTTCAAGTCTCAAAAAACAATCCAGAGATGGCAGCACCATATGCTTAAATAATATATTTTAATTTTTCTTTTATGTTTTTTAAAATAAAAGATTCGATTTTTTTCAATAAAAATTAAATATATGAAAGGAAAATCGCTATGTTTCTAAATTAATTTTTTAAGTTTAGTGTACATTAATGCATTCCTGCTTTTCCTGTCAGTTATTTTATGAATTTGCATTATTATTCATAAAATAATTATTACTAGACCACGATTAAATAATTAATGAATTATTACTAGACCACGTTAAAAAATGTCGAAAAAATTTCTAGTCTATGCTAGACCCCATAAATTAAATTTCAGAAAATAAATTACCTGATGGAATACAATTAACATTTATGAACTATTCTAAATTTATTGTAGTTAATATTTCCTTTAATGAACTGATGAGAATTTTTTTTTTTTTTCGAATTTCAAAATTAAGCGTTTCTGTATAAAGAACATTGGATTGGATATTCTGATATAACTAATTCCTAGTTTTAAATTTATTTAAAATTTTAAGTTCAATTGAATATATTTTATTTTACCTTTCTGTGAGAGTTTAAAATTAAACAAATACATGTTGTTACTTATTCCATTTGTCAATGCAAGCAAGTTTGCTGAAACAAAACGAATTTAAAGCGGCTGGAGCGTTTCTTGTTTTTAAGTGGCGCCATCTATAGCCAAGAATACGAACTCAATCACTCACGTATCACAGCGGATCGTAATTTTGACCTGAACCAAAGAGCGATCAATCTGCAGTTCAGTACCTCCAGAGGTATCAATTTGTTACGGGAACTTGGAGTGAGAAAAATACTTAAAGATAGTTGCGAAATGTGAAAAGAAGTGATAGAGAAATTTTGAATCAGAAAATTTTTTCAAACACAATTTCAACAACTCTTTCAAAAAATAATGATGTAAACCGGAAATTCTTTTAGTATTATCAGTCATTTTTTAACAATTGATGAAAGATAGATTAGGTTAAAAAATAACTTACCAATTAGTTTATCATTATTATTAGTATTATCATTAGCCATTATTATTAGTATTATCATTTATCAATGAGTAAAACATGCAGATAGTTATTCAATTTGTAAAAACAAGTAGATTTTTAATTTATGGGACTCATAATGTTTAAAGAATTTTATTTGTATTCAGTAAATACAACTATCAAATATGAAGAAAAAAATCACCATTTTAATTTTTATCTCGAACATTATAATGTATTATAATTTAACACATACATGAGGTATTTAAAAGGAAAGAAAACAAGTCTACGAGTTTTGTAATAAATTAATTTATCAAATTGCTTCCTTTTTTTATTGACATAATCCATTCCTTTGTATTCTCCATCATATTTTTATTGCTACCCTTTTTAATGAATTCGGGAATGATTGTCAAATAAAAATTATAAATAACATAGAACTGCAAAACTGAAATAAAATATAATATGGATGAAAAAATATGCCTAAAATGATTTCTTGAAATTCGATTAATTGAATTTTATTGATAAACTTTGATTTGAAAATAAAATACATTTTATTTGATTAAATGAAACAATAAAACTATATATTTTTTTAAACAAATTAAGAAAATAAATTCAAATTACTCTATTATTTAATTTAATAAATTTCTTAGTAGCCCTAATATACTCTTTGGAGAGAAAAAAAATATGTAAATGAAAATGAGGGCGAAGAAAGAGAAAAAAAATTAAAACCAGGATATTGTTTATCATTCATCAATTTGTTAAACATGCAGATAATTATTCAATTTGTGAAATATGTAGATTTATAATTATTAATATGTAAAACATAAAGCAGATTTTTATAGTTTAGGCAAAATAATTTCTATTATGTTTTTGGTAAAACTGCTTTGTTTGATTTTTATTGCTATTATTTTTTTTATATAAATAAACTCTGCTATTTGTAGATCTTAGTTTTCAGTTTTTGTAATATATATATGTATTTTGTAATATATACAAAACATTATAAAACAACTGTATTTCCTTCTAATCATCAAAAAATGATCATATATGAATTCTTGAAAAAATGAATTAAAAAAATACACATTATTATTTAAACATTTATCTTTGTTTTTGTAAAAAAGAACAGATATGTTTTAAAAATAATCATTAAAACGGTATAAAGAAGAGTCAGATAAAGTAATGTAATAATAAAATATGACAACAAGGCATTTATGACAATAAAGTTTTTAATTAATTTTCTGGAATGCATACATATAATTTTCTTCACCAGCATCTTTTTCTTCTGATACGTATATAACAAAAATATTCCATCTAGAGAACTAACAAAAATTTTCTACAAAAATATCGTATACAACAAATGCATCACCTAATGATTTTACGTATACAAAGTGACTAAAATGAACTTAAAGTTCTCAAAATAAATAATAAATTAATAAACCTATAAATTCATCTGACATGCAAATTTCTGCAATAATTCGTTTGATAGGGAGTTCGAAAATTCAACCGATAAATTTAGATAATAAAAAATGACATCACGAGAATGAAAACTTATCATGGAACATAAGAACAACTACGTTTTGACAGTGAAAATCGCGAAAAATTGATGGACGTGGGAATTGATGGATTGATGGACGACACGCACGGGATCCTTTTCATTGTCTTCACGTTCGCCCGATCTTAATGCAAATTTTTCTACGAATATTTTTTTTAAGGGGTCACCTGAAGTCACAAGCTTAAAGCAACTATGTGGATACACTAGAGAATCTTATGTCGTTTACGCAGACATCAAATATCGAACTGGCCTCTGTGAAATCATCCGGGAATCGTTTTTATGTCGTTATACAATGTAGAATGGCGTTAACTGATGGCACTTCGAAAAACTCTTGTAGTAATTAGCTAAATAAAACATTTTGTAGTTCTTTTCCAGCTTCGAAACATGCATGCATTGCCCACGATTTTAGCCTTCTCAACGCGTTTGGAGGTTCTATGTTTCCATGACTTTTACTACCCGTCAAAATTTGTCAGTTCGATTTTGGAACACCCTATGTGTGTGAAGCAATTGGATTTGACACCAACTAAATCCAATTTGAAATATTTTATTGTAGAGACATTCCTTAGAAGGAGCCGCAGCTTATGTTTGTTTTCTTCTAAATTTACTCTTAAGTTTTAATTAAATTGTTTCTTATGTTGTGGTAGGAAAATTTCTATTGGGAAATTTCAGTTTTCGCCTTAAGTTGTAGAAACATTTTTTTTTCCTAGTAGGAAAAATAAATTTAGTTTCTGCATTAATATGTTGTTGAACTAAATTCTTTTAAATTGAGGGAGAGAAAAGAAAGCGAGAAAGGGGGTGGGGGGTCATGATTCCTCTTTCAATTTAGTTTTTCCTTTTATAACGAAAAAAAAAAAAATTAGATTTAAAATATTTTGCTAAATTAGTTTTGGCAAGATAATTGTAACAATTATAACCTTGTTATTTCTGCTTTATTTTGATGTAAAGCTGCGTTTTTTAAAATACGTATAAGTAAATAAAAATTAAAAAAAAAACACTTCTTTTCGAGTATTTATATCTGTAGTTAGCACTAAAAATGTTTTTAATTGAAATTCCAGTTAAGTAATGAATTAAAAAAATTAAAATAATTTTGAAAATTTGAGACATGTCTGCAACTGGTTAGAAAGGTTAAAAAGATATTGAATTTTGCAACTATAAAAAACAGAGAAAAAAAATTCACAGTTGGTTTAGATTAAAAATGGATTGAACTAAATTTTGAAATAAGGGCCTTATTCACAATCGCGAAGAATTACATAAAAATCAAATATTTAAATTACATAAATTTTACAGTTTTGTTATACAAGAAAAAAAAACTGCGAAATGATGTCCCCATGCATCTTCAAGGGATTTATATCGTTCGAAAGCTATACTGTTTACAAATACATGCTAAAAATCTAAAATTTATGCTATAAAAAGCTAGAACATAAAAAAAGCTGTAATAATTTAATCAATTCCTTGATCATAACTGTTTGATTAGAAAAAAAATATTTGATTATTTACGATCTGTCTATCAAATTCAAACATGCAGTTTCTGCAAAGTTAGGCTTAGTATATTTTTAATAAATATTTTTATATACAATCAATTTTGTAATATGAATTATTTACATATTTTCTGTATTATATACAATTTCGGAAATTTCCAGAAATTTCCATATAAAATCCACAGCAAAAAATAGAAAATTAATAAATTTTTTAAAACATAAGGCAAGGAACTTTTTTATCGATTTCTGATGAATCTCGCAACATGGAATCAATCAGATATATAATATTCTTTTTGTGTTCTTAGTTTCAAATGGTCTGCAGGAAAACTTTTGGCAACATAGAAAGTCATCGAACAAACACATCCATACTGCATTCTTTAAAATCGAAACTGGATTTGAACGAGTTAATTATAAGAGGAACTTTCCACATAAGGTATTGTTTATTCATGATAACACTTTATCAGTTTAGCCTTCTTTAATATACTTTCAGAATAGTTTTGATGCTCTAAGAAAGCATATAAGAAAGAACAGCACTCGTATTTCAAAGCAATAAAACTTATATGAATCCATGCTTCCCAGAGCCAGCAATGTTTTTTTTTCTCCATCTGTTCCAGTTCTAGAACGATCTGCCCATTCCCGATAATAACCGTAAGATTCTTTTATTTCTGTATATACCAGAACTATCTTATGTAACTACTATGCGTAGCACCATTAGCACAATTTCAGACCATCTCCCGCCACTCATAAGTCGTTTTGCAATGAGAGTGGTTCCTTTAGATGTAATATTATTAGTCGTAATGTTATGCACATTTCAATAACATTTGAAGACATGTATCATGAACCGGTGGGGGTTGTTTCTACTATTGTCACTGGAAATAATCATACACATTGATGCTGAGCGACTTTCTCAACGCATGTTTTGCATTTAACATCGCAACACCATTCAAACTTGCATTTGCAGACACTCTCCACCACTACAGTTTTCACTTGGATGTTATATCCGCAAGCTCTGCAGAGTGTTTTGCAACTTGCTCTCTCTGCGTCTGAGACATCACTTCCCGTTCTTCTCGAACATTGCCTTCCAGACACTCCAGCAACGCCAGCTGTTTTGTTCCCCACACAATAATTTGGTGAAATTTCATTGTAGATTAGCTGGTTCTTCGGCAACTTAGGCCTCTGTTGATAATAAATAGAATTTTCGTGGTGATGCCTACGCCTCTTTACGGTTCTTATTAAGGCATTATCGTTGTATTCGACTGGAACTGCTGAATCATAAGCCTTTTTCAGAAGTTCCCCAATTGGCTTTAATTCCTGAACTCTCATCCAGCATGTCTTCATCTCACAGCTCCCTGACACTCCATGGCATTTGCACATTCGACGCATGTTTCGTTTAACCATCTAAAACAAATGATAATGATGATACATTATTGATGATGCATAATGATAATGATGATACATACATATTTAAAGGCTCACATTTAGTAAACATATGCACAAAATTAATCAGTGTACTCTTACAATCATAATTCTGCCTACAATACCCTATAATAATTTAATGGATAGGAAGAATTGATATAACGCGGGAAAGAAAACAAAATTTAATAAGCTTATGGGTTCCCAAATTCTGTAGTTAAGCAAATAACCCTTCTGGGCATTTTTTCTACAAAATTTTGATACACAGTTAAGGGTAGTTGTGTTCATTTCTATTTCAAGAATATGTCCAATTCAGCTTTAGACAGTGAAAATGATTCCCTGATTCGTAAGCATTGCGCTAAGTGGTACCACGAGTGTTCTATGAGTTTTAGGTACTGAGAAGGCCAGAGAAGATGCTCTACATCTATAACTAGATACTTCTATTTGATAGAGACTATAGACTGCATGGCAAAAAGCGTTGTCATTCTGGAAATAACCTTTGTCAACTCCATAAAATTACCAGAATGTTAAATGAACTAGATCGCTTAAAAGGCCTATGCAGACGTTGGAGTTCAAATTACTAGGATCAACTTGCAACCATGCCCCGAAAACACGTCTAAACGTGCAGTCAGATTTGAAATAAATCCGCTGGTATCCGGTCCATTATTATAGGGTAGAGTATGAAAGCAAAATGGCACATATTTGAAAATGATTTAATGGTATTAAAAATGACCTTAACTAATCAACCACTCGCAGTCTTTTCTTCTTTTCTCTTTTTTTTTTTTTTCTTAATCTGAATGCTCAAATTATTTTATCACATCAAATAAAAAAAGTAGTAAAGTTCTAAGAATAGTATCAATATTATATACTGACTGAAGTGTGATTTATAGTTTAAAAAATTTCATAATATTATATAAATAGTAATTTATAGTAAAAAAAATCTAAGAATCTAAGAACAATATTATTTACTGACTTAAATGTGAATTATAGTGGAGAAATGTGTTCAAATGAATGTGTTCAGTTCAAATGTGAACTTTTTTTTTGACAATATTTTACCGTGTTAAAAACAGTTATCAAATGAATGCTAATTAATTTAGGCCAGCAAGGAGATAAAAAAAATAATAATAAGTTGCATTGTATGACGCAACAGAGAGAAATCTTACTCCTTGTCAAAATAAATGCCTACAGCTCTTAAAATGGTCAGTTTCGTTAATTTTTGCATTTATTGAATCCTCTAATATCTTTGCATACATTTTATTCATAAAAATATACATTTCACAATTCAGTTAAATTTAAACTTCAGGAATAAGAATAAGTAACATTTCAAAAGAAAAATTCATACCATTCTTCCAACTCTGTTGTTATGCAAATTGATCATGGCTTGTATATCTCTTCCATGTTCTTTACTGTCCATATAATGTTTGGCCATTTTGTTACCAATTTTAACATTGTCACTGCATCCTCCCCATTCCCATCCTGCATAACCTGTCAGAATAAAGTAATTCCCATTTTAAAAAAGTACATTGAAAACAGACACAATTCAGGCTAGAAATATGGATTAACGAATTGGATTAATTTACGAACGAATTGGATTAATTTACGTAAAAGCTTTGTTTTTCCTTACCTAAAGGTCCTTTTTTCGTCTCATCACATCCACATGAATTAAAATGGCCTAAACTGCAATTCCTAGTCAGAGTTATGACTATCGAGGCACTGATCATAGCGTGAATGAAAGCCATTTCTTTTGTTGCTGTAAAGAAAATTATTTATTTAAATTTAGTAGTGCTGTTTCATACCTTATAGAATAATGAAACAAAGTTTGATTAATTAAATAGATAGTACGTAGTTCAAGACTAGCACATTAAAGTCGTGGGTTGATGTGTACGGAAATAATATATATTGATTTATTAACATTCCGTTGATCACGAAATTGTGAAGGCTTCTAACTTCCATGATTTAATGTTCTTAAAACAGAAATCCCTGGAAGAGACTCCCTAATTGAAATAGTTTTTTCAAAATTATTTGATAGGTGAAGCAGTGAGTTTTCGAACGATCAGTTAAAAACTTTGATGCCAGTTTTTTTAGTTTTCTCGAGAGGTCAGCTATGTATACTATTACGGATTAAGCTCGATATCGATTTAGAATTCAGTTTTTGATATTGACAGTATTATTGCATTGTATGCCAGCATGTTTTTACGATGTTTTGAATTTTTATTGCTTATGAAAAATTTTACAAAAATACATTTTAGTTTGTAACTAGTCTTAGTGTTCATTTGTTTAATAAACTGATCGATTTTAGTAAAGTATACTATTTTGAAAAGTGCAATTCTACACATGAAAATGAAAATTGTGAGAGCGTTGCAACATTAGAAAGGAATACAGTATGTGTTATAAGGTTTTTTTATAGCATTTTTATTGAAATGTTAGCGCAATTCTACGAATAGAAATGAAAATTGTTAAAGCGTTGCATCAGTTAAAAGGACGACGATCTGAGTTATAAAGTTTTAGAGATAACATTTTTATTGAAATGTACAATTTAATTCTTGAACTTTTCTTTGATTCTGCCGGCAGTCTCTGTTATAAGTAAGTATTTGAGGGTTTCATATATTAAAAGTTAATTACAGAATGATTATGAAAATTATTCAGGGTAACATTTTGCTTTGCAGCTCAAATTTTATCAAAACGTTTATTTTTCTTATTTATAAAAATGAACTAAAATTTAGGGAAAACATTTTAAATCAAAAAAAAAAAAAAAAACAAATATAGAAAACTAGCTTAATAATTTTTTTTATGGAAATTCCATTTATGCAAATAACAAATTGCAGAACTGTACGAACATGAACAAATTAGGGACTTAGAATACCATTTTACTGAAAATAAAGGGATCGGTTTTGTCTAAAATCCAGAAATTATTCTATGTTGCCCTTCAAAATAAATTTTGACCTATATTGCCATTAAAATTTCGAATAACGCCCTTAGTGTTCATAGTTTAAAACTATCATTAGAGCACATTGCGTAAATTAGCGCTTAGCGCTTTTCACAAGGAACAAAAGAACATCTTGAATGACTTTAAACGTAAGTGAATGTTTTCAGACAAACGAAGTCATTTTTTTGCAAAGGAAACACGGTTCTTAAAACATTTTTAAAAGAAACACCCATTTAGAAGTTTAAAAAGGATTCTAAGTACAATAAATTACAAATGTTTGCGTGGCTTGGAATGCGTTTTTGATTCTAAGGAGAGGTTGGGAATGCTTTTTTCTCAAGAACTTTACTTTTTTGGTGAAATTAAGGCAGTTGGCTATAACAATAAAAATTGTTATTTAATTTAAACTCGCTTGACTTTCCGAATGAACTTAATTTTTGTAGTTTGTGTAGTTAAAAATTTTGATCTTCTCTCTCTTTTTTTTCTTTTTGTCTGTGCCAAACGGGGTATAAAAAACTAGATTATTTCTTAGCGTCCTGAGATATCAAAGAATTTTTTTTTTCTGGGGAGGGGGAATGAGATAGTAAAAGCAATAGCAAGATATCGTTTAGGGAAAATGGAACAACTAAAGCAAAATTTCTTGATTACTTGATGCTTAGAAAAATTTAACAACTGAAGAAAAAAAAATTGTTTTAGAATATGGTACAAATAAGAATAAAATGTCTTGATTACTTGATATTTAGATATATTAAGCTACAATGAGATATTGATAATAATAAAATAATAAAAATAATACAATAACAATAATAATAATAAAATGATAAGCATAATAATAAAGTAATAATAATAAAAAAATGATAATAATAAAAAATAATAATAAAATATTAATAATAATAATTAAATAATAATAATAAAATAATTGATTATAACAATAAAATAATTACAACTTACCTGGATATTTTTGGGATCTTAAGAAGACGTTGTAACTCTCTTTTGGACAGCCCCAGGGCTCCCACCTGAATTGGTTTCGACATTCCTCCATACCTCTTTCTGCTGCAATAGCAACGCTGTCTGCATAGATATCCACAGCCTATAATAATAAGAAAAATTATAGCACCCAATTATTCAAAATCCGCCTTTGTTCTTTATCACTCAAAATTCTTTCTTAGAAAATTCATTTGATTTGAAATTTAAAAGAAAATATAAGTAAATAAAGAAAACAAATATATAGCAAAGAAAATAAAGTTGTAAGCAATGTAAAATTTCTAAAGTAAAGGAATACAATTTTATACTTGAATGTATCCAATACAAACAATAGGGTAAAGGGTTTTCTTTTTATTATCAGTATGAATATACTAAAAGTGAATTCCTTTAAAAACACGTGTTTTAGTGATAGAAAAAGGTGAAATTAACGTTATATATATAATTCTTTCTTTTTAAAACAAATAGCGGATTGATCGTTGCAATAGCTGCACACAATTAAGATGATACTTTGCAGACACATTAACAGGCTTTGTAGACTATTATGAAACAGGATTTTAAGTAATTTAATTTAGGTTAAAAACACAGATTTTTAATTTACAATTTTGAATTTGTATTGATTTTTTACCGTACAGTATGAGGTAATGCACGGAATAGCAAACCAAGAACGTTTCCTTCGAAGTTTTGCATTAGTCGCCATTCTTGACAATCATTTTGCTTAAATATAACCGAATTCGATGATGCAGTGTCCAATATTTCTTCGTATAAAGCGTGGGTGGCTAAAGGGCTTATTGTCATAAACTTTTTTTTTTTAACAAAAAAAGACTTACGCTGTTAAATTACATGATTTATACTACTAACTCTGATTGACAAACTGGAAGCTATACGACTAAAAATACAAAAAAATTAAAATAGATCAGCTTTGTTTAGAAAAATGCCGTTCTTAAGAGCCAGTTTTTGCTCCGATGTCTTATGTGAAAACCTTGGCTGCATTTTATTGCACAATGGAAACGTTGGTAGAAATTATTGCTCAAATGGAGCAAAATTCTAATATTGTGTGAATTGAGACAACCTTCATGTCTTTAGAGAATTTTTCCATTAAAATTAACATTTTCTTACTTTTTGAAATAATGAATGGTGAATTCTAGAATTAGAATTCTAGAATCTTTTTTATGCGTTTAATCGGGTAAGATTAAATCCTCATTTTATGAAATCGTTATATTATGTTGACATCTTTAAATATTGTTAAAACTAGAAGAATCATGGCTNCAAAACAAATCATGAAATTAAAATTTGTTCGAGAAATTTTTTTTTAAAAACGCTAGTAAACAGAAAATGAAAATTTTAAAATTAAAAAAAAGGCCACAGCATTTTTTTTTAAAACTAATAATGAAAGTATAAGCACAAACTTTCAAAATTAACGAAATATAAACAAACCCGAAATAAAGTAATTTTCAGAATATTATAAGATATTACATAACAATTTGATATTTCTTAAAAGAAATAATGGCAAAATTATTTGTTACTGGGCCACGTATATTAAATATAGGTTACTATGTATGCATAATATTGAAACTGGACCACGAATATAGGTTATATATATAATAGAGGGCCCACAATATGGCCCTATAGATTACTAAGTATGTATAATATTAAAACTGGACCACGCATATTAAATGTAGGTTATATTACCGTTACATTAAATACAGGTTATATACATAATAGGGGCCCACATTGAGGCCCTATAGGTTACTATATTAAATATAGGTTATACATATAATTGGGGGGCTCACAATGTGTCCCATAAATTACAATGTATGTATAATATTAAAACTAGACCACGTATATTACATATAGGTTATATATATAAAATAGAGGTACACATTATGGCTCTATAGGTTACTATATTAAATATAGGTTATATATATATATATAACAAAATAAATAAATACAAGAAAACACGAAGAAAGTTAAGAAAAACAATAATTTAGGATATAATCGTGTGGGCTGATGAAAAGATTATAGCTTTTATTTTCGGTTTTTTTTAAAAAATTTCATCCTTTTTTTTTATTAATCAGTTTTTTTTTTCATTATTATTCCCCCCCCCCTTTTTCATATAGCTATAATTTTCCTTTGTTTTATCTTCATTTTGAACTTCCATTTTCCATTAAAATTAACATTTTCTTATTTTTTGAAATGATTAATGCTGAATTCTAGGATTAGCCATCTTTATTATGCGTTTAATCGGGAAAGATTAAATCCTCATTTTATGAAATATAATGGGTTGGTAGCTTCAAATGTTGTTAAAACTAGAAGAATCATGACTGAATATAGAGTGATAATCAGGTAAATTATTAATGTTTTTAAAAAACTCCCAAAATCTACGTTTTAAAATCTAATCTTCCCGATACTTTAATTACAATTGTATAACTTTAATAAACCTTCAATCTCCTACCTCAGAGCGCCGTTTCACCACGCTTGTTACGTCTCTATTGTGAGAGATAAAAAAAAATAATAATCTCACATCTCTTCTTTGGAAAAGCCTTGCCACGGAAACAATGTTATGACAAATATCGCCGTCTTCTCAACCACTCGTGAATTAGTAATTATTACCTTTCAGTATGGGGGGAGGAGAGTAATCTACGTTACAGGAAGCAATGAAATTCCATTTCTGTCAGAAGAGAAAAGGAAGAACTTTCTTCAATTAAGACATCACATTTTTCCAAATCAACCACCGCCGACAGAATGGAAAAGAGGGTGGGGGATGTCAAAATAAAATACCAAACCCTGAATGGCAATAAAATAGGAGGGAGGGAAGAAAAAAGTAAAAGATATAAACGACTCGTAGCAGGTAACGTGTGAGTGTACACGGTTTGGGCATATCACGATTTTTTTTTAATTAACTACCTAGGCTAAAGAAAATAAAGTAAAAAAAACAAAAAATACTTCGAAAGCACCATAGCTTATAAAGACCTCCAACGTTGTGAGGCAACAGGTTTAGGCAGAAGAGAGCTAGAAGCTGGAATGAAACCTGGACTGTCCAACCAAAATGAAAAGCGCCGCAGGTAAATTAGGGACCGCACAAGTGTTATTCATTATGGAATAGACGGCCCTTTGGCGTTTATGGAATCAAATTATCTCTATTAGTGGTTGTGCGATCAAGAGTGGTATTACTTTATAGAATTTTTTTTACCACTCTTTTCTTTTCATCCTGTCTTTATGGAAATCGTTTTTCTAGACCAACGCTTCTGGTGGGCTGTTTTTAGCGGTGGGCTAGTAAGAAGGAAAAAAAGAAAAAAGAACGTGTTGGTTGAGCGTAAAAAGGCTGTATTTTCTCCGTCAAAAGTGAATTTTTTTTCACCCTAACCCTATGATTGTTAATAGAACGTGTGAAGGGGTGGTGCCCTTTTGATAGGAATTGGCATTCTGCCTCGTCGCCACAGAAATAAGGTTTTTCTTTTCTTTTTTTCTTCAGAATTATTTTCGTAACTCAAATATACCTCATCGTTAATAGCTCAGAGCAGCTGTATTTGATTTTTAGCTGTACCCTAGACTCTAAATAATCATTTAAGATTTCGCGTGCGTTGAATTAAGTGTGATGTGCTCGGCGATGATGAATTTGATATCTGTTTTTATTTAAGGGTGATCAACATATGTTTATACAAATCCAGAAATATTTAGATCTTGCTTTTGATTTTGGGCTTGCTTCATAAAACAATTTTGTCACGATTTATCTTCTTTATTTATTTATTTATTTATTATTATTATTATTTTTGAGTGCAGTTAAGTATCAGAGTTTTGTCAATTTAATAGGATATGTACTAAATGCCAGTTGAGGTCCAACAGCGCGAGCTTAAAGGGCCTTAAAAATTAAAAAATAATGTTTTTTTTCCCATTGAGAATTATCTATTAGAAGTTTGAGCTAGTGAAAATTGAAGTAAATATAAACTAAAATTCTCGTATATTATATATCATTCGGCAAAAGCATTTTGTACACAAGGAAGATGTTATGGTTTAAAGTTGCGATCAGGGAGCCCGTGGTGGGTGGTTCTGTGCCTACTGTCTTTGAATTTTTAAATAAGTCCCAAATCTATTTAAATATCTATTCAAACTAACGTATTGTAATGGGTTTTAAAGTTCTGTGATAGACCAAAATAAAACTGATAAATTTTTATTTGAAGTTATGCTCAAGTTGGTGTTACAATTGTCGCCAATGATTGATTATTTTATGAATGAAAGGATATAGTATCATAGCTTTATATTTTATTTCGTCGTACCTCTGGGCATGACACCTTGCACTTTTATAATTAGTAGCAAGCGCCAGCGTAACGATCCTCACGTACCCAGAACAAGTCTTGCTCAATGTACTACTGGTCGCTAGCAAAGTTATAGGAGGTCTCTGTCATTTTTCTTAATAGAAAATTTAACAGAAGAAATACTTGTAGAAAAAATTTCATCAATCGTTATTTATTTACTAAATAAATCTGACCCCTGTAGCAACTTGAACGATAAATGGTCTTTGAATATCTGAAGTCATTTTCAAAAATACGAATCATATTTTACAATACAATATCGGAATCTTAAAAAACCTTTTCCAAAAAAAAAACAGTCTTTCATGCCTGAACTTTGTTTAAAAACATAAAAAAGAATTTAATAATAAACAATAATAATTCAAATCATAAAATCATTCAATTAAATTTATTTTTTCTCCGTAATGAGAGAAAAAGTATGAAAAATCTAAAAGAGCACGATTAAATTTTGAGTGTTTCTGGCTTTATGGAAACACCAAAGAGCTCGATTTTCGCTGAAAAGCATTAGTAAAATTAACAATAAAATATAGTTTTACAATATGTAAAAAAATTTAATAAATGAGGTAAAATTTTATGATTTTTATCATACCATAAAGCAATGCATAAAAAGCATTTATTCGGCTAAATTTACTTTTCAGTTTCGTATTTTTTAATAAATGTGGGGTAATAAGAACTATAATTTTAAAAACCAGAATTTCCGGTAAACTGTCACTAGATGAACGGAAAAGTTACCAAACGATCGGTTTAAGTACAGTATATTTAAGTTCTATTAAACAGAATTATGCTTCTTTTTTTATTTATTTATTTACTTATTTTTTTCTTTTACCAAAAATATCATTACTACATAGAAAGGTAACTCTACCAGAATTTTTTCTCTGTGAAGGTTTTACTCAGTTACAGCACAGAAAGTATCTTTTAACTATCAATTTTGAAGAACCTGGTTCAATATACTCGTATTAATGGGCGAGAATTTAGTGAGATTTCGTGTTTTTAAATAAGTGCTATTTCATTATATTGTATACAAGATTTCTTAGTTACCGGCGTTGACAAACTAAAACTGTTTTTAGTTACTTTTTGGTGTTTCGTCCATGGTCTAAAATTGTTTTTGTGGATGACAGTTTTAGGTGCTATCTCAGAAATTTAAAAACGTTTGCTATAAATAAAATAACAACTCTAAGAATTTGCTTAGAAAAAATGAATTCCGCTCCTGGCTCGCACCGACCACAGTGCTGACATAAAATATCCTCATTGGTAGGGGGATCCTCGATTAAATTCCCCTGGTCGTCAGGCCACCAATGGAGAGTTTTCGCAAGTTTTCCTCTCAATATAACGCAAATGCGGGTTAATTCCATCGTAAAGTTCTAAACGAAGGCATATTTCTCCCAGTACTTGATCCAAGAGTTCCCATGTCTTCCAGATTGGATTCAAAATTACAAGGCTACGGAGTTCAACAATGGTAGTTGTATACCCAAAATTGAGTCGGCTGTTTAACGACGGTTATAAAATTAAATAAAACGTCCTGGTATAAAAGAATGTGGATATTTTAAAAAGTACGTTCTAAGGTTTTGGTAATGTATTGGAAAATATAATTTAGCTGTTCCATCTTTATATCTTATAAATGTTTAATATTTGAACATTTAAACACGAGTTAAGTTAATCTTAGGTGCTACAGCAGAGAAATCCGATTTATTCTCTAAATAACGATAGTTAAATTTTTTTTTAAATAAATATTGTCCCATATACTTGTGAAATTTTCAAATTTTAACAGGGACCGAGGAACCATCTTTCACTGAGCTTTTCAATTGTGTTAGTTGAAAGAAAAAAAAAAAGTTTTTTAAATCCAAACATTATGAAATGCTTATAATTATTGAAATAAATAAATAAATAAAAAAAGCAAAAAAAACATTGCAGTGTCTGTAAGGCCGATCACGGAATAAACAATTTTTAAATCTTTGACCTAAATTAGAAAGTTCAGAATGTCAAAGAATAGCAATAAAGCAGCTTTAATCATGTATATAATTTTTTCTTCTAATGAAGAAAAAATTAATTTATAAAAATAAATAAAATAATACCACTTAAGAGGTTTTTGTTATAAATTAGGCATTTATAACTTTATTTGAAAGCTTTTAAAATTAATTTTAGAAGGAAAATTTAGTTTTAATAAGAAAATTAATTGAACAAAAACGTACTTAAATCTACTTTTAAAAGAAATCGGGGAATGGTCAGTATTTCAATTAAACGACGTTTCAAATTATAAATATTATTTTATTGTCGATGCTCAAGCATTAAAAAAAATTAATTTTGAAATGCATGCAATAACTTATAATTAGAAACCTTATATTGATTCTTTAATATTCAACTAATGGTTTTTCAGTTTTTGTTTTTTTAAATGCACATTAGAATTCTGGAATACGTTGAGTTTCCGGATAGTTTTTCTTACACTTAATTACAAGAATCGTAATGTAAGTTTTTGATTAATCCTTCCTAAAATTTCATTATTACTCTTCATGGAATATCACAGCCTGGTTTACTTAAAAGAAAAATTGCTCCTAATATGACTATTTCATAATTAATAATCGTTTCTCAACCACTTGAATTTAAATTTAACGATCATAATTTAAAATTTTCTCATTTTAGAGCGATTTAAATTTTTCCCCCCAACAAATTGAAAGTGCTAATAATTAGATTCGAAAGAAGAAAACTTGCAAAAATCCGGTTTAACTCAAGAGGTAATGACTTGTAAATTTTGTTCGCAAATCAGCCAACTCATTGAAATCCATATTCCACAACTATAATTTACATTAGGTTAATGTCCAATTTACACCTTCGCGTTTAGACTGTTTACGGAAAAGGTATATAATAGCGAGGGAAAATATTCACACCTTAAGTTCTTTAACAAGTTTGCGATAAGAATTAAATTATTTCATGAAATAATTAAAGTTTTGAGTTCATACGCAATGAGTTCAACAACATATATCAAAAATAAATTATTTAATAATTACGTTAATTTTATTTTTTAAAGAATTATTTGATGAGAGAAACGTATTTTTGTAAATTAAATTCAGCTAGCATAATCTTATTTACAACAGATAAGGAAAAATTAACAATATAAATGTAATTAAAAAACCTAATTTCAATTTCAGAAAAGGCAATATTATTTGCCAATTGCTTCTGGAGTTTAAAAGTTGTATTTAGAACTAGAAAATGGAAAGAAGTAAAGTCTGAGATAAAATCCCAAGCAGAATTAGAAAAAAAGTTTTTAATTTTTTTTTAATTTTTATTATTACTTTTTTTCTTAGTTAANAAAAGGCAATATTATTTGCCAATAGCTTCTGGAGTTTAAAAGTTGTATTTAGAACTAGAAAACGGAAAGAAGTAAAGTCTGAGATAAAATCCCAAGCAGAATTAGAAAAAAAGTTTTTATTTTTTTTTTATTTTTATTATTACTTTTTTTCTTAGTTTAATCAGTTTCTGATGAGTTTCACTATTGTTAAAAAGATCTGGTTGAAATTATGTTAACTCTGAAGTTAAAAAAAAAAGGGGGGGTATTACTCTTATAAATGTATGGACTGAGAAAAAAAAATTTCTCTCATCATTGATATATATCTTCTAACATAAAGTCCTTCAAGAGGCAATGATGATTTTATAATCAACATAAACATATAAGTAAACATTAAATATTTAAAATAACAATGCCCTTCCAGAAAGAAATCCCATCAAAATTGATTTGTCACTGCTAAAGATACTTCAATATTCAAGTTTCATTCCAAAGTTGAAAGGATCCCGACAGTTCTTGAGGAGTTCTTATACGCTTTCGGGGTTCTTTAGGACATGGAGCAGAAATAGCCCCATTGTTGTCTTCGAGGAAGTGTAATTTAGAGATTATCCTACCTTTTACCTGTAGGAATCTTAGCAAAATACCTTTAATCCATCGAAAATCGCCAAAATCTCTTCTCCAATTTCTTCTGTGTGTGTTCACTACACCTTCTCGCCAGACTTCATAAAAGTGATACTTTTAAAAGTGAATAACAGCCTGGGAGGTAATTCCTGATGGTGGACCCTTGAAACTTTTGTTGCTGATGTTTGCCTTTGTATTGAGGAAAAATACCTCTTGTCCACCAAAAAACAGGAAGGGTATAAACATAATCGAACCTTTTTGCTCGTGCGACGTGAGTTAAGAGATTCTGAAATGCTCAAGGATTAAAGGCGTAGAATCACTTGGGATTTCCTAATTGGACATTAAATTCCGAAATGTCCATTCTTTGGCAGTGAATGGCGGTGAAATTTTACGGTTACTTGATTATTCGGCTTGCAGAACTCACACGTTGGCTTCCTGGGTCTGGATTCATTGTCATTTGGCTCATACTTGGCAGTAAACGGTGCGTTGGTAATATGCTCCCGAAATACGAGTGACATTGGATTGTGATTTCAAAAGCTGAAGATTATTCCGCAAATGGTGCTATTTAGCTTTGTTGCTTTCCCAGGATAACTAAATTTGACTTGGATAAAGATATTTTGGAGCTATTATATGTAAAAAAAAAAAGGGGGGCTCATGTCTGATTTGTATTAAGAAGATATCTTGTACTGAATTCTTGAATAGACATTTTAAGACGGAAGTAAGTTGTTTAGATCCACAACAATGCATACCAAGGGAGCCGCTATGGCTCAGGGGATAGAGCGTTCTCCCTCCAATGAGGCGAACTGGGTTCGAATCTCAATCGATACGAATTCTGCATCCGGCTTGCACCGGCCACAGTGCTCACTTGAAAGATCCTCAGCGGGATCATGAGTTAAGACGGAGCGTATCAGATGATTCGGACGGATCATGGGTTAAGAGTCCCCTTGCCGTCAGGCTAACAGTGGGAGGTTCTCGTGGTCTTCCTCTGCATGTAACGCAAATGCGGGTTAGCTCCATCAAAAGAGTCCTCCGCGAAGGCAAATTTCTCCCAATACTCGATCCAGGAGTTCCCTTGACTTCTGGATTGGGTTCAAAATTACAAGGCTCCGGAATTGCATATTAGTAGTCGTAAACCCATGAAATTGGGTTGACTGTTCAACGACGGTTATAAAATAAAATAAAATGCATACCAAGGATGGACCTAAATTTAAAGTCTAGTAATTTTCATAAATATCTATCAATCATAGTTGTTAAATCTCATTTCGCTTGTAATTATGTTTCCAAAAGTAATAAATTATTATCTGCCTTCATATGCTCACATGTGAAAACAAACTATTTCACTTCAAATGATGTTTTAAAATACATACGTTATAGAATTTAATTAAAAAATATATTTTTAATGAAGTTCATGTGGAGTTGAAAGGAAAAATTTGGCTCTTCGCAGGCTAAATGCTTGAGAATTGTTTATTTAGCTTCACATACTTTTTGGCTCATCTCATATCAATGATGCCAAACACCTTAAGTCTAGTGGGAAAAGATACAAATCCTTGCTCTATCGGTTTGTTCGCAAAAGAGCTTCACTTATTGCTATATGGTATTACAAAAGAAATATAATTTATCCAGATTATTTTTCATTTAATTTCGCACAATTTTTTCATTTATTTATCATTGGCAAGAATTAATATTTATAAATAAAATATGTTTTGCTTGCATTGCTGTAATAAAGATGTATCTTTTTTTTTTCCGTAGAAATTTTTTCCAATCCAAAATATCGATTGCAATTTTTCTGTTTTAAGTTGGGAAAATCAAAGCTGTAACTAAAATAGATTTTTAAAAAAAGAAAAAAAAAGGATATTAACAAACTGAATATTTATAATTTAATCTCACTTAGTTTATTAAATCAGGGTATTTATCTTTAAGTTTGAAGTTTAGAACAGGTTTTATGATAAGTGAGAAAATTGATAAAAGTAACTTCAGCTGTTCAAACTATTTTGATTGATAAATATGTTCTTGCCATAGTGTGGAAGTTAAGCTTAATCTCGATTCTCATAGATTGTTATCGAACTTTTTCTGTAAAAAAAATAATTTAGTTTAATATTCTTTTAAATTTAACTGAAAACTTAGATAACCGCAATCTAAAACTTTATGATCATAATATGAAGAATATTAAATTTTCTCTTCGATAAGAAAACACGGAAACTTTTATGGGAACTTAGATATGAGGTTATCCTCATATATTTATCAGAATTAAATCGTTTTAAAGATAATGGATCGATGTTTACGTTATTTTAATAACAGATGCTATATGAAAGTATTGGGGCAATATAGAGATAAGTTACACTTTTTCCGGTAGACACATTCGTGACATTTTTCATAGAGTGTAACATGAGAACACTCTTTGGAGAACACACATTTTTTTAATACACAGAGACAACTTTTTGTCTACATAAAAATTGTATTTTCTCCCCTCTGCAAAACACTTTCCATAATTATTTGAAATTATCGTAAATAATTATATTCTATGAAGCTTTCAGTTAAATTTAAGAAATTATATTGGAAAATATATTATATTTCATTAAAAATTATTTTTTATTAAAAAATTATGATAAAAACAGTGAGCGTTTTTTCAAAAGAAGCGTTAAAATGTCACAAGATTTAGCATTACAAATCAGGAATTTGTTAGAATAATCATAAATATTTCTGAGTGACATAACTTTTTCAAAAAGTCGAGTAAAATTAAAATTTAGTTTTCTTAGCCTTTCTAGTATTTCGCATGAAAGATATCAGTGCGTAATTGACAAAATTATGAACCAAATCAAAAGTTTTAAAAATATCAATCATATGCTTGGATTTTGAATATTTTCATTAAAAGTATATTCGAACAAGAGCGATACACATTTGAGTCTTAAGTTTAATTGAAATCAGGAAAATAAAGTTGACTTACTTTTGAACCGGACATCATTATGTTGCTGAGAGACCTGAAATAGATAGAAGAACTATTACCAATAAACAAATTTGTAACTCAAGGAATTGTGAAACTTTTTTTATAATAAAATTCAATGTTAGAAAAAATGTTTACAAAATACAATTTTTATTAAAAAAATTTGCTTTGAAATTGAAAATTTTAAGATTTTTTTTTCCTTCTTTCATAAAGTGCTCGTTAAGGAGCATTTTCCAAAGATTGTAAGTTAGAACTTATTTGAACACGAAAAAAACAATGTTTCTTTTTTACAGTTATGCGAATGAAATCAATTTTTTAGTTCAGGCCCAGTTATGAGTTTTCGACCTTCAATGTTCCGTAACATTTATTTTATTTTATTACCGTTGTTGAACAGCCGACCTAATTTTATGGGTTTGAAACTACTAATGTTCAACTCCGTAGCCTTGTAATTTTGAACCCAATCCAGAAGACAAGGGAGCTCGTGGATCAAGTACTGGGAGAAATTTGCTGTCGTGGAGGACTTTTTGATGGAGCTAATCTGCGGAGAGGAAGAACACGAGAACCTCCCACGGTTAGCCTGACGGCAAGGGGACTCTAACCCATGATCTGTCTACCACTGAGGATATTTCACGTCAGCACTGTGGTCGGTGCAAGCCGGATGCGGAATTGGTATCGAATGGGATTCATACTCGATTCGCCTCATTGGAAGGCGAACGTTCTATCCCCTGAACCATCGCTGCTCAACTCTGTAGCATTGTAATTTTTAACTCAATCCAGAAGACAAGGAAATTCTTGAAGCAAATCTTGGGAGAAATTCGCCTTTGTAAAGAATGTTACGATAGCAACTGTTCAAATAAACTGTATGTGTGAATCAGTTCCTACGGTTTTCCTACTTATTTTCATTTATAAAAATTGTTTTAAATAGCAAAAAGTATCAATATTATTTTCTTTGTTGCGCTTGTCATTAAAAATTAAATGCTTTTAGATATTAGAAGCAAATGTTAATTATTTTATCTATAAGTTTAAGGAAAGAGCTGGGTAAAAGAAAATTATTACTAATAAAAAGTAATAAATTTAGGTGTTTATTATTATTTTTTTAATTGTAAGTAAACCTATTGGAACTAGTTCCTAAAGCATTTTAAATTCAAATTTTAAATATGATAATTTCTACAACGAGGAGGAAAAAAACATTTTAGAATAAGCATTATATTTATCACTATTTTTTTCAGAGTAGTTAATATCCATGATTTCAACATCATTAGAAAGAAGTAGCAAAACGTAATGTAACGATTATAAAAGAATTTAAATTTCAAAAATCACGAATTTTAAAAAAAGTATTCTAAAAGAAACACTGAGAAAAAAGGTATGGTCAAAACTACCAAAATGAAGCTGGTTCTATGGGAAAACGCAAAATTTGATAATTTTTACCGAAGTGTTTTGATAATTATTTTGGTAAAATTAACAGTAAAATAATGTCCTATAGTATCAATTCGATAAATGCGGTAAAATTTAGTAATTTTATCATGACACCTTAGAGCAATGCATAAAAACCATTTATTCGGACAAATTTACTTTCATTTTTGTATTTTTCACTAGAACTTTACTCACGTGTGGCAATCAAAACTATAATTTCGAAAGGAAGAATCTCCGGTAAACTATTACAATATGAATGGGGAAAAAATATTAAATTAATGGTTAAAACACCTTATATTTTTGTTTTACTATTGTTGTTTTTTTTTACCAGAAATTTCATTACTATACAGCTCGGTAATTTTACCATAATTTTTTTCTCCGTGAAAACAGATAAAATATAGATATATATTTTTTAATACATTTAAAGAGTATGCAATGAGCTAAATAAAGAAGTTAAACTTTTCATTTATATTGCAAAATATAATATTTCAACAACTCGAAAAGAAGCAAAAAATTTTTAATGGTGCAGCTTATTTATAGTTTTTAATTTTAAAGCACTGCATTAATGATTTCAACTTAAACTGAGTTTATCAGCATGAACTGGATGAATATTTTCAATATAAACTGAAAGGAAATAGCAAAACGTAGTGTATCACGAAAATACTAGCAGTTGAGAACAGCAAATGAATAATTCATTGTAGAAGAAGTAGCGGGGAAAAGAAATTTATATCTATAAAAAGTATGCAGTAAAAAAATCAACCATTTATTTTATTTATTTATTTATTTTTAATGCAACATTCCACAGCGATCTTAAACAACGCTTAAGGAAACATAAAAGATTTTAGAAGAAACTGCTTATTATTACCAATAAAAATGTAACTTACATAATATATTTCAGTCTAAACAAACTTAATCTTATGCTTACAAGGACAGGGTGAAACACAACAATTTTGAAGACTACGTTTTCCAGAAAAAGCAGCAAGTAACAATGTGTACTTCACATGGTAAGATCTTAACATAAACTGACGGTATTTTTTTAAAAGGAAGAGTAAACAGTTACACTTAACCCCTCTGCCCATCAAAGAATACGAGGAAGAATACTTTAACCCTTTTCTTTGTTAAAATTCGGTGGCTATAAATTATCAGGTGTCAGTGTAAAGCATTGTTTGATCAGTGAGTACTCAAACAACAATACTTGAGAGTACAATAAAAATATCAACTCTTTGTTGAAAACTCATCAAGTACTCAAAAGTAAGTTTAAAAAAAAAAAAAATGCAAAATCCTGTTTCTCCTTGAAGAGGATTACATCCTCATGGCGGGGCTCTTTGATACGGAAGTGGTTAGTGATCCAGGTATTTACGATGTAACAGAACCACCTTTAGTAATCAAGATATGCAACAAGGGGCGTAGGTACATCCGTTCTCATATTGTCAAAAAAGGCGCCAGGCCTGTCACCTCGCAGTTGAAGACAATTCTGTCTTTTGTCCCTAAATGGCTTTAGGTACGATATGGTTAGTAATTGCTCACACCTTGTCAGAGCGGCCACTTACAAGTTTAAAAGAGCTTTTTCGTTTTTCTTTTTTTCATGCGGCACCAGCTAAGCAAAGAAAAATCACTTATGCTAGTTGGCAATTCTAGACCATTGCCCATGGGCTTTCGAGTTCTTTTTAAAAAGGAAATGACCATCATGTTGCACCTGCATACGGAATGCACCAGAATGTTTACATTTCATGATGCTTGTTTCTGTGTTATGTTTGTATCTTGTTTACTATTTTTTTCTTTTGCATTTTAACTCTATAAACATGGTTATTATTAAAGAAAATGTATATATTTGAGTGTGAAAATAAAGCACTTGGGGAACATTGCTCTTGGAAATAAAAATAAAAAATGAAGAAAAAAAAATTTCAATCATACTTCATTGTTGTTATAAAAGGAATCATACATGGAAATATAACTTTTAAAAATAACGAGTAAAAAGACAAGTTTTCCAAGAAAAAGTAACGATTAAAAAGTGAAGATAACAGACTTTGAAAAGTAATTAGTGAAATGTACAATTAAAAGTACGAATACAAAACAAAAAAAGCAGCGAATTTTAAGTAGGTATACCGACAGAAAATGAAAAACTTTTTAATGCGAAAGTACTTAAAGCAAATTTCACGCAGTAATTTAGTATTTAAAAGTACTGAAACGTAACAGGTAACATTTCAACGTGACGTAAAGGAAGCAGATACATAGCATTTCTAATAAACAACAAGAACTTAAAAAATCAATAATTTTCGGAAATTATGCTATTTTTTTAAAAAAATTTTCATTTAAATTAATTTAAAATTTGAATTAAGTTATCATACTTATTTAAAACTCAAGAATTAAAGAAAGAAAAATTTATATTGATTGTTTTTTAATGCCATAATAAATAACTTTTATAAATTTTAGAAAGTATTTATTTTAATAAAAAATTTAAATCACAATATAAATACTCAACTGAATATTTTATGAATGAAATTCAACTAAATATCTACATGTTTTATGTGAAACTCTTTAGAAAAAAAAGAAGAAGAAAATTTCAACGAAATTAAATTTCTTAATTTTACAAAAAAAGAAATTTTTTTGTAAAAATTCCACAAAAGGGAAAGAAATAAATCAGCAATCACACTGAGGAAGAAAGTTGGGTCAAAACTACCAGAATATTTTAAAATTTATCATGTTTCTGGCTCTATGGCAACACTAAAAAGAAAAAATATATTTTCTTAGTGCTGAAATGTGGTAAATGAAATAAAATTTAGTAATTTTATCTTGATAACTTTGAGCACGGCATAAAAACCATTTATCCAATTAAATTTACTTTACAGTTCTGTATTTTTTACTAAATGTGGTTTAATAAGAGCTATAATTTTGAAAAACCAGAATTTTCGGTAAAACGTTATCAAATGAACGAAAAAATTACCAAATGAATGGCTTAAATACGGTAAATTTTGGTTTCATTAATCAGAATTAAACTTTTTTTTAACTATTAAAGTCATTACCATAAAATAAAACAATTTTGAAAGAATTTTTTTAATCCGTGCACTAACAGAATTTTTTTAGTTAAAATAAAAAGTGATAAAATATATTAGAACAAATCCCACTTAAACTTCTGGGTATTGCAAAAATATCTGTAAATCCAAGCGACTTTTATTATAAACATTTATTGAATCGTAATATGCAAAAGAAAAATAAAGGAAGAAAACAGTTTTAGTTTATCCATATCACTTTTATTTTAAATTTTTTTACAGTAAATATTACACAGAACGTAAGACATATGTATAAAATAAACGTTTTTTTCTTCTGAATGCAATGTTTCAAAAGGAAAAAAAAACTGTAAATAACACCCTTTCTAACGCATTTAAGAAATATTGTTTTGAATTTTTAAAATAAAAAGAACTCTTTTCTTTATTATTAAGTTAACAATTTCAATTACGTTTTTTGAGAAGGGAATACTTCGTCATTATTTTATGTTAAATGAATTCATCTGATGACGTTTAATGAATGGATTATCTCATTTCATTCATTATTTTTATGCCCCAATTTCTATAACGACAGCTGAATTAAGACTTTTTTTAACTGACTTTTGTAATTCTTACGAATTAAACAAAAAGAACTTTTAAAAATGATAACTCATAGTTAATGCTTCTGTCTTGTTATGAACTATACTTTTTATTTTAACATAAATATTACATAAAAATTTTTTACCTGCAATGTTATAACAGATTTTGAAGTTTATTATTCAGAAAAAGTTGTAGTAGTAGCAATAAATTGCTTTAAAAAAAAATTATTTTTTGAACTATAAAGGGGAAAAATATGTTCATTCAAATGAATTTTAGAAATTGTATGCATTATTGCTTTTTTCTTTCTGTTACAAGGAAATTTTGAAACAAAAACCACAGGCTCTTTAAGAAACATATTAATTCCTTTCTTTATTCATGATTTATGACATAATTATATCAGACATTTTCTACTATATATTATTTAAAAAAAAAACTAAGTAACATTAGTAACATATCTTAACTAGGGAAAAAGAAGAGAACGTTTACTACGCAAGTACCTAAGAACGTAAAGAACGTAATTAAGGAAAAGAAAAGAAAAACGAATTATATTTTTTCGTATTTTCACAAATGAAGGTTTCACATGTTTGACACAATTTATTTAACTATTTTTTTTCTTAATAATATCAACTTTCTTAATATGAATATTTTTTTGAATGATAATTTTGAAAAAAATTATGTCAAGGAGTCTTTCTGAAACACTTTATTTGCTAAATTACGATAATTATTTCGATTATCCTTTATACTATAAGATGTTTTTGAAAAAAAAATTAATAAATTGCTTATATATTATTAGAAACTTAATAATTAAAAAGAAAGGCTTTAAGAAAGGGAGAAAGAAGTTGAAGTAAGGAATTGATTGATGAGCCGAAAAAAAATTTATGATCAAAACTACGAGAATATGGTGAAATTTACCGTGTTTTGGCTCAATAACAGCGCCAAAAATCTGAAGCACTTTGGTAATAATTTTAGTAAAATTAACATTAAAATAAAGTTTTCTAGTATGTGATAAAATTAGGTAAATATGATTAATTTTGGTAATTTCATCATAATATTTTTAAGCATGGCATAAAACCATTTATTCAATTCAATTTACTTTTCAGTTTCTTATTTTTTACTAAATGTGTAATATATAGGCAAACCAGAACCAGATTTTGCACACCTGAATTTTCGGTAATGAAAATTAAGTAGTAAAATTTCCGGTAGTAAAATTACCAAATGAGTTGTTAAATTTCGTTTTACTAAACCAGACAATTGGTTTTATTTAGTATATTTTGGTTTTATTAACCGGAATTACGGTTCTATTTATCAGAAATTTCATTACCATAGAATTCTGTAATTTAAAAGAATATTTTCCTCCGTGAGGGGTGAAGAAAATAAATAAATGCGTAACAATTGAAAATAAATAATTGTGGAATAAAAAACAGTTTTGATCAATTATCACAGATTCTTTTGTTTATGTCTCTTATATTTATATAAATTTTTGCTGTGAGTCTCTAAAGGAATAAAAGAAATGGGGATAGATTGCAATACTGAATTAAGAAGATGAACGAGATTCTATTTTATTTTATAACCGTCGTTGAACAGCCGACCCAATTTTGAGTTTACGACTACCAATGTTCAACTCCGTAGCCTTGTGATTTTTAACCTCACCCAGAAGACAAGTGAACTCCTAGATCAAGTATTGGGAGAAATTTACCTTCACGGGGGACTTTTTGATGGAACTAACCAGCATTTGCGTTACATGGAGAGGAAAATAACAAATGCCTCCCTCGGTTATCCTGACACTAAGAGATTCTAACCCATAATCCATCAACTACTGAGGGTATTTTACGTCAGCACTGTGGTCAGTGAGAGCCCAGTGCGGAATTCGCATCGACCATCCATCGCTGGGGTTCGAACCCTGTTCACCTAATTGGAAAATGAACGCTCTATCCCCTGAGTGACACCTAAAGTGCCGGTATTTTATACCGAAATTCGATTCGAGATTTCTTACAGTGCATTTAAACGTTGGTAAGCTTGATTTGTTTTTTGAACACTTACTAATATTTATAAGATATTTTCTCATATAGACAAAACGATTAACTGATATATCGATCCTAGGGGTAAAAAAAAAGTCACGTACGTCAAAATCAGGATCTGATAAAATTTTTTGATGAAATAATTTTTTTTCTAAGTTTCGATTTTGTCTAGTTGATTTAATTAAAGTTATAACTGTAGATCAATTATCTTAGAAAACACTCCAGTTGATTTATTGCACATTCTATTAGTATAACTCAGTATAACTTATTCTATAACACCTCTTGATGAGTCATAATGGCCAACATCAATAGCCAGAAGCTTGCTACGGTTGCAAGGCAAAGAAAATCGTTTAAAGCTTTAAAAGAGACAATCTCATTATGCGTCAATAAAGGTTTATTGCATGGAACGGGAAAATAGGTAGGGAAGACGACTTTTGTCTGAGGTATTGCACCATTTCGATGAATTTTGGCCTACTTTTAGAAGGTAAAAATAAACATTTGTGGAATAAATGGCATCGGAGAAGTTGAAAGCGATTTTAACGGGAATAATGTCTCCAGAATTCACAGACACCATTATTTCAAGGACAAATAGTACAAGAATATGTTGCTACTTTTGTAATAGCAGTCTTAAATCAAACTGTAAATAAAAACGCTGACAGGACAAATTTTAAAATATGTTGCAAATGATTTAAACTATAGTGTATCCATCAAATCAGTTCTTGAATTTCTCGCCAATTATTTTTATTATCAAACTGGAAATAAAAACATGATCAGGGGAAATTTTAAAATCTGTCGTATATGATTTAAATTACAGTGGATTTCTTGCTAATTATTTCTATTTAATAACTGCTCTTTTATAACTTGGGAAAAAAATTTCTTGAAAAAAAAATTCTTTTAAATTTGATTTAATTCAAAGATATTATTAAACAATTCAGATGAATTACTGTGTTGAAATAAATACCTAGTATTTTTTTCTCTTTTATTTTAGTTCTTCTATAGAACGGAAATATGCGTCCAAAAAAATAAGATTAAAAAAGTAAACGAGTGTTACTCTTAAATTACCATTAAAATTCATAAAAATCTCTTCGGAAAACTTAAAATTAAAAAAATATTTCCCCTTATTATTGTTCACATTACTGATAATAGTTAATTACACTTAAATCAATGAATTTAAATTTTTTGAACCTATAGGATCCAATGAAGTTTAAAAATTCTAAAAATCCTTATGGGCTCATGCAAGTTATCAGGAGACATAATTTCAAGATCTATAAGATTTCAGAAGCAACTTTATCACTATACAATAATATTCAGGAAGTTCACGCTCCTAACGGAACTACAAGTTTCAACTTCGAGTTCCTGAAATGTAATTTCATTCAGCATGACGTTTCATGAACTAGACATTTTAACGAACGAATAATTAATTAAATTTCATTTTTTTTGAGAAATCAGAGGAAGAAAAAAAACGAAAGAAAAAAAAAATTCCGTTATGAAAGATAGTTTTGTATTATTTTATGTTTTTTTGAAATATTAATCATTTTTTTAAAATTTTTTATTTGTTATTTTTCTTTGGAAAAAAAGTAAAGAAGAAATAACTCTACTATGAAGAAAAAATATATCATATAAAATGAAATTGAACAAATGTGTATTTTTTAAATTAAAACAACTGTATTCAGTTTCAAAACTTTTCTCATTTTTAATTATTAATTAAGGAGTATTTTCTTGACAGTTCTATAATTAAACTTTAAGGGTAGGTAAATATTATATCGTTGTTTCCTTTAATTGATTTTTTTTTTGTCTTGTTTAGAAGACAACGTTATAAGCAAAATTGTAACTAAATATTAAAAACGAGAAAATTGTTTTCATTTTTCCGTTACAATGATTAAGCTCGAATATTCGCATGAAGAAATTTTACGATTTTATTTCCTTATAATTCCGATTTCGAAGCATCAGTCTTTTCATTTGATGTCTATTATTTGTAAATTTAGCTGACAATTCGGAAAACTGAAATAATAATTAACTGTCTAATGACACAATACCATGAGAAACTACACAAAAAGTAGAAGCAACAGTCGATTTCTAAAATTTCAGCGTGTGCAAGGCAAAATTTTCTCTTTTATGTCTTTATAAGTTCAAATGTATATATATTAGTTTACTCCCACTGAAGCGAAGTAGTTCCAACGAAAATTTTAGATAAAACGAGCATTAACAACAATTCTGAGTGAGTTAATTTACTTATACTTATTCTGTCGGATGTTGTATAAATATTAAAAAATGAAATATTTCATACTTAAAGCAATGTTAAAAGACGAGATACATCGTCTTTCACTTTCAACATATTATTGGTAGGCGTGCTACATCATCTTAAAATGCATAACAGGTAGACGAGATATCTCGTCTTGCAACTCATTCACACAATACAAGGTGTCTCGTTTTTACCCCATTGAGGAAACTCGCTTAGCGTGAAGGATTGTACAACAGATAAACAAAGAAGTACAAAAAAAAAAAAAAGGTAGGGAGAAAAAAGAAAGAAAGGAAAGAAAAAAAAAAGAGAGGGACACTTTTCATATTATTTTACACATATTGAAATGTGGAAGATTTTATAATAAATTAAGTATAAAGAATTGAAAATTAAATTTGAAATGAAAAGGATTCTATAACAATGACTGATAGTTACAAGCGAAATAAGTCATATAACGAAACGAAATTACTCAGAAAATCAATTCAGCCAATTTGTTTCAACCAGATTTGGATAAATGAAACAATTATTTTTTTTCCCTTTATTGTATTGTGATAATTGAGTTACAAGAAAAATTTATATTTATTGCATGTAAGTAAATTATAGAGATAAAATGGTCTTGATAACAATATTTTGAATAAAAATTAAGATTTAAAAACGACAAATAACTTTATTAAATTAATGGCGATGACGAGTCGTCAGCAAAATTATGGGAATTATTACAATCATGCAACTGAAACGTATTTACTGTAAGAAATTTAAGAATCAAAAAGTTATAAATAGATTTTTGTTTTCGATTAGGCGCTGCAGTGAATTAATGAGTCTGCATTAGTAATGAAATAAAAAGTATCCGTTACATTGATCGATAAAAAAAAAAAGATTAAGTATTTTATGTTCGCTTTAAAAACTCTTTGATTTAATTTAAATATAATTCGATTAATAAAATAAATTTAAGTAATTAAAGACATTTTAAAAGTTAGAAAATATGTATTGCCAAAGGCGGCATGACAATTATATATTAAGTCGATGCTGTAGACAAAATTTAAAGTTTCAGTATAAAGTTCAGTATAAGTACCTTTTAGTTTTTTATGCTTAAAAAAAAGCAAATCATTTTTTGCCCTTCAGTTTTTCTTTTGTGGTGCTAAAACTGTTGATATATAAGTTTAAATAATATTTATCTGAAATATTATT
>NC_092206.1:80114845-80160935 GCF_043381705.1 Parasteatoda tepidariorum | reverse complement strand
AAAAAAAAAAAAAAAAAAAAAAAAAAAAAAAAAAAAAAAAAAAAAAAAAAAAAAAGGTCGGAGGAAAAAAAGAAAGAAAGGAAAGAATAGAAAAAGAGAGGGACACTTTTTATATTATTTTACATATGTTGAAATGTGGAAGATTTTATAATAAATGAAGTATAAAGAATTGAAAATTAAATTTGAAATGAAAGGGATTCTATAACAATGACTGATAGTTCCAAGCGAAAAATGTCATATAGAGTTATTGGTGAAACGAAATTACTCAGAAAATTCAGCCAATTTGTTTCTACCAGATTCAGATAAATGAAACAATTATTTTTTTCCCTTTATAGTATTGTGATAATTGAGTTACAAGAAAAATTTATATTTATTGCATGTAAGTAAATTATAGAGATAAAATGGTCTTGATAACAATATTTTGAATAAAAATTAAGATTTAAAAACGACAAATAACTTTATTAAATTAATGACGATCACGAGTCGTCAACGAAATTACGGGAATTATTACAACCACGCAACTGAAACATATTTACGGTAAGAAATTTAAGAATCAAAAAGTTATAAAAAGATTTTTGTTTTCGATTAGGCGCGATTATGAATTAATGAGTCTGTATTAGTATAAAGATAAAAAGAATCCGTTACATTGATCGATAAAAAAAGAATAAATATTTTATGTTCGCTTTAAAAGATTAACTCTTTGATTTAATTTAAATATAATTCGATTAATAAAATAAATTTAAGTAATAAAAGACATTTTAAAAATTAGAAAATATGTAATGCCAAATACGGCATGACGATTATATATTAAGTCGATGTTGTAGACAAAATTTCAAGTTTCAGTATAAAAAATTTATAAGGAACCTTATAGTTTTTTACTCTTAAAAAAAAGCAAACCATTTTTTGCCCTTTAGTTTTTCTTTTTTGGTGCTAAAACTGTTGGGATATAAGTTTAATTAATATTTCAGATAAATATAAATTGCAATGAATGGAAAAATCACAGTTTAAATTAATTAATAAAATTACCAAGACATAAAAAATAATATTATTTTAATGCAATATGTTTTACTTTTTCGAATATAATTAGAGAATTAATAGTTTAAACAATGTAATATCTTAAAATGTTTAGAATACAATTACCAACGAAATATATATATATATATATATATTTATCAAAATCGAATTCCACATTTTTGTGCTTATAAAATGATTTTCTTAAAATATCCTTTATAATTTTTAAGGAAATTAATATATTTTTTGTCAATTAAGAAATGCAGCTTAAGTTTTTTAGTTAAAATGAAAAAAAAAATTTTTTTTTATATAATCTTGATTTTGCATAAATATACAATTAGAAAAGAGAATTAAAATTAACATAAGCAGTTAAGCGCTTAAAATAAAAATGTTTTTTACACCCAAAATATTTAAGTTAGGTATACATAATTTTAAATTTGATTTCATAAATTTCATTGTGATATTTGAAAATTTATTTTATAAATGTTTTTTATAAATGTTGCTTTTATTAATAAACAATGTAATTAATAAATGTTTCTTTTCTGAACGTGATAACTTGCTAGACATATATAAGTTAAATTTATTATACAATTTTAAATGAATTGTAAAATCTATAACTTTTAGCAAATAGCATAAATTGTCATATTATTTCGTATAAAATACCATAGCTATTTACACATTTTTTATTTTAAATTTGTATAAAAATAAACTAAAAATGTCATCGTCAAAATAATTTTTAACGACTGATTAATATGTTTTAAAATAAAAGAGTGTTAAAAATTAAAATTACATTAATTTTTGATCAAATGAATAATTAAAATGTCTTACCATGCTGCTGATTCCACCAATATTCCTAATGATGCTATTATCACTTCCGTGATTATCACATTTAATTTGAATATCCTCATGATTTTGAATTCACAGAGTCAAAATAACAGATGAACAGTTTTAAAAATGTTTTTGAGTCTTTCTTAGTCTTTTTAAATCACACGAAACAGAAACTTACTAGTCAACCACTCATTAATAGTCCAGTTTCGCTCAACTTTATAATCTTTTTTTACGATTTCAACCAGTTCTGTTATTATTATTTTAAAAAATCTATGAGCTCTGGAACGAGTTCATTTTCACAAAATCCATCTCACAATATGAAATTTCTTTTTTCTTATTCCGGAAAAGAAAGTCGCTGTTTGAAATTATAAATATATCTTCTCTGTTCTCTTTTCACTTAAAATTTTATAACTTTATTTAATCAATAAAATAATTATTATTCACTTTATTAATTCAAATTTTTAAATAATAAATACTTTAACTACAATTTTTTTTTTTTAAATGAATAAATAAAATATTTTTTAAAATTTAATATCAATTTTTTATGTAAACGAATAAGCTCTAATGTAGTGAAAAACAGTCGTGTTTTCAGTTTCGGTTTCTTTTCTCCGCTATAAATCCGAAATTAGCCGCCAACTAAACTCACACGTTGTTGACCACAAGACTAGGACCCCAGTAGTACCAAGAGTTGTAAGTGAGGTTTAAATGACAGATTCACACCGTTAAAACAGATTTTGTCAAGTTTCTTTACTAAGCCGACAAGATTTTACACCCCCTCCCCGGCCCCTTTTACCTTTTGCGGTATCTTCTATGGTTTTCTCAAGACAAGCCACACCTCAGCGGCAACGTCATCAACTATTACGCTGTTTGATTGGTCCGTTGAAGGAAAGGTAGGAATAATCACGCCTACATTTGCTTTAGGGTATTCTAACCTTATCCAAGCATGTGATGGGTATTTACAGGTACGCCGACATCACAATTGCTCATAGTTTACTTTTTTAATTAAAAGAAATCTTTCATGAGATTGCTTCTTGTTGGATCAGTCTTTGGCGATAATTTACTCATGCTCTTAGATCCTGAGAATAACATACTTGGCTCCTTTTTCCTTTTTTTTCTAACCGGAAATGTTATTACCATAGAAGTGTGGTAATTTCTTTTTCCACAATTCTTTACTCCATGCACATGTATTGGGAAAACGGGCTCATGTCTTGTCAGATCGCGAATTTCGGGATATTTTATTTTATCCTGACACTAGAAAACTGAAGATAAAATTGACCGAATTTTTTACATCACATTATTTATTGGATGTATTGCATATATTTATCAGCATACCATTTGCTCATCGTTTAGTCTCTCAACTTCTTGCTGGATTATGTCTTTAACATTAATTGAATTTATTCTGACTGATGCTCTTAGCTACAGAGAATAAAATACTTAACTCAATTTTTTTTTGCGAAACATTATTACATATATAGGGGAAACAGACACATTCCTAGTCAAATAGGGAATTAAACGATATTTAAATTTGTACTAACTCTTGAAAATGATATGCTAATTCGATTTAATCTTTTTCCACCACATTATTGCATTTAATAGAGAAACAGATATTTGCAGATATCCAGCATTCCCATGATTTACTCTTTTAATTTAAAGAAATGTTTGCTGAGTATTTTTTGTTGTATCGTGACAAATTGGATCTAAATTATCCTGAGTGATGCTCTTACCCTTTACAGAATGATATACTAAATTAGCTCAACTATTTTTTTTCCACATCATTTCCACATTATATTAGGAAAATTTGTTTGAAATTTATTTATTTTTTAGATAATTTAAGTTCAATTTTGATTTACATACATGAATATGCATCATCATCCGCATGGCATAATTAAGTTAATGTTGCGACATTTAAAAGCAGGTGTTTCCCATTTATGGTACATGCAAATAATGGTGCCCTGGAAAGATCACACGTGATTTACAATTTACAGGATACCTGGTATAGTATGCCTGGTATACAGGATACCAGGCCCAGCACTTACTCAACTAAATGATTCTGTAACAAATTATTAAGCTAAAAAATAAACTGTTTACTTTTATCATCTATATATTTTATATTATCATACAGTTTCTGTATTTTTATTCATGAAATTAATTAATACATCAAATCTATTATGATAATATGAGTTATATGTAACTATAAAATGGATTAATAATATTATTGCAAATTCTACATGAAAAACACAATTTTCCTTAACTTTTATGTTAAGCCAGTGAGCTTTATATAGAGTTTATTATAATGCAGATTGAACTGCATTATCGTCTAAAAAGATAGCACTGTAATTGGTGCAAAATAAATATCTCATACATTTATTTGAACAAATATGTGGATAAGATTTAGATTTTTACTGGAGTACTTTAAAAAAAATCCATCATGCGTAGATGACAAGATGACACATTAAATCGTTTGAATTGATTGAAGACACATTTACCGGATTTGGAAAGGGATAAAACTCTAGAATAGATAATACGACGAGTACACCATGTTAGAAAGTTTAGATAATAAATGGAGAACACAATTTTAAGCTTGAATTTGCTTGTACCCCCTCTAGGAATATCCCCTCTAGTTTAAATAACGTTCATTTTTAAAAGTAATTCGTTTGCGCCTGTTGTACTATTTCATGCTAAATTTCAGTTTTCATTTTGCATCTTAAAAACATATTTTAAGTATTCAAAGACAAATCTCTTCGGAATTGCATTTCAAAATCAAACGTAATTTTTGAGCTTTATTTTAATACGTTTTAATATTTTAGTAACTCGTAATGACGTTTAGAACATCACAAATGCCATCAGTCAATTATCAATTCTTTTAAAACTTGGTAAAGGTAAGTTACTTTAATTATATTCTATAAAAAATGGTAACCGATTTCGAAGAACAATGGTTTAATAGAATAATTATTTGCTTTAACAAATATCATTCATTTAAACCAACTGAAATTCGCTTTAGTAAATATTATTGAGTCACTAACTGAGATTATAGCAAATTTCAGGCCTGGATTATAGACTATTATATTATTTACCTTTACATCAAGTACAAAGTTTCTATGGGATATATGATTTATTATATTATCAACATTTAGTATTAAGTACAAGGTTTATATTATATTACGTTTTATATAACGGTATATTAAATCGAATGTAGTATTCTTATTTCTTCTACTGATTAAATTTTGCTAATTTGATGAATGTAAAAAGTGATTCTAAATTAATGGCGTGAAATTAATAGAAAATATAAGCAATTATTGTTTACTGAAAAACCAATATGAGGATTTTTATTTCCATTCTTTCTGACATCTCAATAAACAAAAATATCTAATATAAAATATTTCCGTATCATATTACGGTAAAAAGTACCGACAGTCAGTGTACCGGTACTTTTTTAACGTAAAATCCATTCTTACTGAAAACATTTACGGAAAAAAAATTCTATTATACTGTAATTTTTACTGCAATAGTTACAGTAAAGTCACTGTGAATCACTCTATTCAAATATGTATTACTGTATAAATTACGATGTAATAGTTATCGGTAAAGAAGGATTTTAGGGTACAATGGATTTTACGTTTGATGCCCCCAAAGTGCCAGAATTTCATACCATAATTTGATCCGGAATTATTTTACTGTGTAAAAAATTCTGCTGTCTGTTTGTCTTCCATGAGGAATTCTTCACAAGCGTGAATTTATTTTGTTCACCCCCTCCCCCCCCGCTTCTTTTTTTTTTCTTCTTTCCTTTTTTTTAAAAAAATCTTTGCGGCCAATAAAATACAAATAATCCAGTTCGATTATAAGAATGATTATTTTCAAAAGGTATACAAAAGCATTCAAAAAATCTCACTCTGATCTAGCGAGAAAAGTAGTGACGCATAATTCAGAAATAATTTTGTTGTTATAATAAAACGAAATCATTTTTATTATAGTAGGGTATACCATTATTTGTCCATCACCGTTCGTTTGTTGTTGATAATAAATATTGGTAGAAAAAGAAATTAAACCTAAATATTGTTAATTACAGATGGGCTTATTTCATTTTGAATACGTTTTTTTAATGTTATCATTAGAATTAAAAGTAATTTTTATATATAAATTATGGTAATATTTTTATTTTAGCAAAAATTATAATGCCATTTCTAAATAAGTTACTAAATACCATATGCTTTTTTTTATCTCCAAACTTCCATTATCATTATTACTGTTGTTATTATTATTGTTATTACCAATATTTATGAATATCAATTTAAGTCAAATATATGTATATAATCTACGGAATTCTTGATAATTGTTAAGATTTCAATAAATCAAAACACTATAAAATAATTTATGTCGTATAAAATGACTCTTTTCAGCTTATGTCGCATTTTTAGAACAGTCCTTAAAAAAGGACGCTAAGTATTAATGGATTACTGTATCTTCCAAAATAGATAACTTTAAAAATAAGAAAAGGGCTATTTGTCATTGTTTTAATCTTTCATTAACTGCTTATAAATCAAGATGTCATCCCATGTAAGTTGTCAGCGAGTCAATAGTAGATCTCTTTTCGGCTGCTGTTTGTGCATTTACGCCTAACAATGCAACAAAAGAGGCACTTAGAAAGGGAAATGCCGACTTTTCTTCTGGAATTCGGAATTACACGGATCTGCTTATGCAGAGTCATTAGTTATTCCCAAAAGTGACAATGAAACACGTTTGTGTAAGGTATAGGACTGTTGCAAGACTCACACTTAAGTCTCACCTCTATATTCTTTACTTGAGTTTCAGTTTAGTAAAAGAGTAAAAATAAGAATATTGAAAATAAAAATAATTTAAAAGTTAAAAATCAGAAGAAAAAAATTAAAATTAAATAAAAAGTTAAAAAGTTAGAATATAATTTTAAAGTTAAGCATTTGCTTGAAATTTTTTGGCAAATTTACTAAACACAAATTTTAGACTATTAGACTTCTTTAAAAATTGTGGAGAGCAGCAATATTTAATGTATTTAAATACTTCACATATTTAAATTTTTTTGCATCTTTTGATATTTAAATTTGATAATGCATAAAATTTTTATTCTTTCTATATTTTATTTCCATTAATAAATTAATTATAATCGGAGATAATGCTCATTCACGTTTAGAGATATAAACTATTTTTTACCAACTTTTAGCGTAAACATAACTCATTTTCTGCAAATAAAAGCAAATGAAAGTGTAAATATGTTTTAAAAATTGAAAATTTAAGCAAGCATGTGCAATAATTAATAACGTAAAATAATTCTTCTCTGTATTGATGTTATGATTATTTAAAAACTAAAAACTGTTTTATTTATCAATCAATTAGCTATGGGTTAAATATTAGCATTTAAAAAAAACATTTAAATAATTTCAAATCTTGCTTTATTTTAAATTTTAATTTCTTTTTTTTTTTCATTTGGCATTTTGCATGGAGTTATCAAACGAAATTTAACGCTTTTTCAGAATAAAGTTTCCGGATAAGTTTCTCCTTACTAATTTTTACGATGGTATCAGAAAATTTTGAATAAATACGCAAAATATTGTAGAAACTTCGTATTGTATTGCACAACTTCGCATTAGTAGGCAAATTAATAAAAAAAAGGAAGAATTTTAAATAATAAAACAATAATTAAATAATTAAAACAACGTCAATTGAAAAATCTAACTTTCCGATTGATTTTTTTTTCTATTAAAAATAAGTATAACTAAGATAAGTTTTTAAGAAAACTTTTTTAATTTTATATTCAAGTTCAATCTTTAATCATATATTTTAAATTTTTGGAGCTGTGATAATTAAAAAAAAATTGAATGGTTAATTAATTTTACTACAAAAAAGGAAAACAATCTAGATAATTAGTGAATTTGAAAGATTAATTTCTAGTATTGATTTAAATTTAAACTTTGAAAGTATTTGCAATTTATGAGTATTTAATGTTTAAAATGAGCAACTTTGCACATTATTTTAAAATTGTTTATAGCACAAAATCATTCTTAATCTTTAATCAATTTAATTTTAATCAATCTTTTGTTTAAAAAAAAAATTGCAGCAAATAATGTATCAAAATTTCAACAATCAACTGTAATCGTTATCACTTTCTTTCCCAGGAGAAGTGGACAAAGTAAATTTTTTCTGTGAGTTTTATTATAATTAAATTTTATTACAAATTCTAATAAAAGCTTTTATATGTTTTATTATAATAAATTGAAGCATTATGTCAATATGTTATTTAATAATAAAGTGCACATAAACCAATAAGTCAAATTATTTGTTTATTAAACTACGATACATTCAGCACATGAAAGTGCATGAAACATATTATAATTTTAAATGTTTCAAAATAAAACTTACTAAAGCTAATATCATTTTCAATAACATTTCATAACGATGAACAAGTTAAATTTGCACTAAACTAAATATTATCAAAGTATTAATAATAAATAATAATTTTAAATAATATTAAGAAATTGCTTACTTCATATAGGATTTAAAAAACAGTCCGAATATGTCAAACATTAGAAAAAAGTATTTTGATCATCGAAACAGTACAACTCTGTTTAGAACAGAGCTTGAATCGTGAAATAGGTTGAGTCTTCACTATCATATTACATATCTTTTTTTGATTCTTAATTATAGACCGATAAAAAGTTCAGTGATCATTCCAGTGAATCAAAGGCTATTGGTCAACTGTATGATAAGCAACAGCCACCAATAGGTAGACTCAGTAGAATTTATTTGTACAATTAGTTAAAGTTGAACATTTTAATATGAACATCAAATAATGGTAATTGGTAATGGAACATCAAATAATGGTAATTTAATTTACATTAACATGATGGTAATGAAATAGCCTGATAAGCAATGACTGATAAAGGAAATAATTTACGAATAAAATTTAATTTTGGGGATGTTTTACTTATGTATTTGAATGGTTAATTACAAAAATAATATTAATAATAACAACAAAAATAAATAAATAAATAAATGAGAAGAGAAATTTTTTTCACCGACAAATTAAAATAATCACGTTAAAAATATAACCATCATTAATACAATTAAGAAAATCTTTAATATCACAATAGTATAAATAAATTAAAATAGCTTAGTGCATAGTCAGTTTCTATAACTTGTAAAGGTTTAATTCAAAATTATGAAAAGAAAGCTCTTTTTTCAATCACATTATAGGCTTTAGCAAAATTTTAATTATTTTCTAGATTAGCACATGTAACATTTCAGGAGTCGATAAGGCATTTATCAATTAAGCTAAAACTGACCTTTTCGATGTACGTTTTCTAAGAAACAATTAATGATATCACTTTGAAATTTTTTGGGTATGTTTGAGATTATAACAGTTGTGTGCTGTAGAATATGTTTTGGCATTAACAGGAGTACTTTTGTGTTATGAAACATTTTTGATTAAAATTTTGAAAAATTAAAAATTCTCAGTTCATAATTTCTTAAAAAACTTTATACCAAAGATATGAATTAACAGTTATCACAGTGCAAACATGTATATGTAAATATTCAGTGAAAAAAAAAAACTGAAGAAATATCTTATTTAGATGTTGAGAAAAGATACATCGAAAAAGGTCAGTTTTAGCATTATTGGTATATGCGCTACCGACTCCCTTCAGCGTGCTCTTTAACTCTTAAGTATTAACGCTCTGGTAACTTAACACAACGCACGGAAACCAATTAAAGACCAACCCTAAACCATTATTATTAATATTATTATTATTTTATTTTGTTTGCATATTGATTTTTATTTTGGCATTCGTAAAAATCAATATGCAATAGGAGCTTACAGATTTATTAATTAATCTTACATATCAAACACAAAGAATATTTCCCTGACCTGTTATTGTTTGCCTCTTTATCAACAACTGTTATGAAAAACAACATTAGCGAAAAAGAATATCATAATCACAGTTGGTATAGTAAAAAGTAGGATTGTACAGATAGCTAACTTCGCAATCACAATTACTTTTTAAACATAGCACATTAGGAAATGTACCATTAAGATTAAATAAAAATATATTTTTTCAATATAAAAAAGTTATGATTATAAAATAAAAATTTGTAATGCAATGTTTATTATAATTCCGGAAACACGTTCCACCGTAGTAAAAGCTACGGAACGACGTGTCGACGCGTTCCGGTCACACTACAATGCTGAACTCCAAAGATATAAACTAATTTGTTTCAACATTGAAATTCGGGCTGTGAATTTTAGGTTAGAATTTTAGTAATCCGTTTAGTTTCAATAAACAGTCCTTAATATTTAGTGGTCATTCTGTGAGTTGTTAGGCGTGAATGTTCGATTATGCTTTTCAAGAAGCAAGAAAATAACTATTTTCTTTCTAAAATTATTTATTACTCTAACTCTAAATTTTTCTCTACCCTCGAACTCTGAATTTTTGATACTGAAGTCGAAGAGAGGAAAAAATTACCAAGATTGTGCAATATTTGTTATTTTTATGAGTAAAAAAATCATGAAAAAAGGATTTGAGAGAAAAATTACGGATCCTGACTTAATTTCATTTTAAAAATGACTTGCTACACTGTTAAGTGCACCGTAAAAAATGGATACTTAAATATCACGAAATTTTCTTCGTTTTTTGACAAAACCGTTTCCTAGCAAATTCTCCAAGTAAATTTTTCGTCTGAGTCATGAAACAACTATCATCACTTCTTCGAAGAAACGAGTTTCGTCAAAATTAAAAAAACATTTCGCAATTCTATTTTTTTTTACGAATAAAACAAAAATTTGCAGTGCCTAAGTTATCAAATTTTTCTACTTATCCTTTTATCGCAAGTACCATATAGGTGAATCAATGACAACCTAATAAGACAAGAAGGACCGATAAAACGTAGAAATGAATTAAACCCATGCACGAAGCGGGATTAGGTATCAACTCCTTGACCACTATACATGCAGTCGGCTAACTTAGTCACTTCATTTTCGATCGCCTAGCCTTCATTCTAGATCATGGGTTTCCAACTGGCGGTCCGAGGGACGCATCCGGCCCGCGAACTAAAATATATTAGTTGTCATTTTTTTGCGAACAATTTTCGTAAAAAATCTATATGGGTTTAAAATACTTTTCTCATTAATAAAAACCTAATTTCTTCGTTTCTGTGAAATTTAACATACCAACGGTACAAAGAAATTTATTTTTCAGGTTTTGCATCCAAGAAAATATTTATTCAAATACAAAAATAATTGTGTATGTTGCTCGCTTTTTATTTCATTTTTTTCGTATTTTGTGAATATAATTTAGCATGTGCGTATCAGAAATTTTCTCGAAGAAATTCTCCGATTTAACTTTCTGAAACCACTCATTTTGGACGGAAATATTTAAACACACATTTGTAAATTTTAAATGTAAATATCTATTCTCTGGTAGTTAAAGCAGACAAACCTCAATTTTCTTATTGAATATTTTGTGTGCTGCTATGTAAGTTTTAATATCTTAACAATTAGATATCTGTCGCACATTAATTGTTTAATTGTGCACTTGAAAGTTATTGTAGCCCGAATTTTTATTATTTATTTAATATTTTTTTAAATATTATTAATAACAATTCAATTTTTTTTAAAATCTACTTCTTATTTTAATTTGTAATTCAATACTCTTGTTTTGTACAACTTGATAAAATTCGGACAGTAATATTTAATGTTCCTTCAAACATAAAAGAGTCCTACAAAAAATTTTGATAAAGTTGCGGCCCACCATTTGATTTGTGTTTTTAATTGTGGCTCCCGGCCTCATGTAAGTTGGAAACCCCTGTTCTAGATGATGATGTGGTTTCGAGTTGAGGAAACTTTTTCGCCATATATTTGAGAGTTCGTTTTATTTAGAAGGCTATCAACTATGTCCTTGAATTATTATCTTAAAAGCGAGGGCATATACTACTAAATTAAGGGTAATTGTAATTAAAAAAGCAAAATTTTAAAAATTTCATCAGCTTTCTTTGAGAAAAAACATTCCTAAAATATGAAATTCTACTTTTTTCTCTTAGTCTGAAATTCAAAGTGTATGTGCTGTAATCATAGACACTCATGACAAATTGCAGACAATTATTTTAAGAACAACATGAGATATAATGTTTAAGGTGGTGTATAAAATGTGAGAAAAAAAACTGATTTTGAGATAAACGTATTTAAATACATAAATTCTATCCACTGTTAAGACCTTGCATAAAAACTGCTATAACTTTGCAAATAAATAGAGTATGAATAAAAGTAAAATATTTTTGGAAAGCTAAGAGTACATGAATTTCAAATATATAACAAAATTAATCTATAAAATGTTGCCCATAATTATGTTTTTACACTAAGTCAGATACCTTAAAGAGCAAAACGAATTTCAGATCTACAATTCACACATCCTAATTAAGCAAAATTTAAGTATTTGCGTAAATACAACAAAAAATTTGTTCCTCAATGACATCTATTATTCCCTTAATGAAAGAAATTACTTTAGGTTTTTAAATTACACCATATTTCCGTGCCTACAACATTTTTGCTTGCATTTAAACTTTCACTCTATTATTTGTTCATAATATTTTATAGAATTTTACCATTAATTGAAAAAAAATTTCTTCGCTTATCTCAATAATTTAACAATATTTTTAATTGCAATTTTTTTTTCTTTGACCAATTTCGTATATTTTTATATTTAGTCAAGACCCACTTGAATATTTCCAGCAAAATAAACCCAATAAAGAAAACATAATTCAAATAATAACAATAATATATGTATGAAACAACGCTATAATAAATTCTTATTAAATACAGCTCTAATTCCAAAAATATCAATTTATGTGGTAATGGCGTTCTCAAAACTTCGTGCGTGCAAAGAAAGACTTACTAGTAGCGATATTCTATTACTTTTATATTGGGAATTGGGGACTTTGTAATATCATTAGGGGAGATTAAACACTGTAACAACGAATAATATATGTAAATCCAATGAAATAAGACAGGAAATACGCGTTTAGAATCTATGAGAAATATTACGCCAAATGCTATTATCATATTTAATATTTCCTTTTTCTGAGATTGCAATAATGTTTATTCTGGGTGGGGAAGTTTCGTGTGCGTTTTTTTTTCTATTATTGTTTATAAATTCTATCAATTTGTAAGTTCGTGTACATTTAAAATTTATGTAATTTCAAATTTTAAAAAAATCTTTCTATAATGTTTCAATAAAAAGGTAAATGTATATATAGAGGATTTTTGAAATATTTTTTAAAATAAAATTTTTCCATTTTAATAACTACATTGTATCTGATGAAAAGTTAAGTATTGGTTTAAAGGTGCATATTTTTTTTTCTTATTATTTTTCTTTAAATTGTTTAAATAATCCATGTACTAGTGGTGATACTTCGGTATCTTGATGACAGTTCCTATTTCTATCCAAATTAATTATTTATCTGCTGTTATCATTAATATAAAATATTAATGATGCAAATTTTCTAAAAATAGAAATTCTAAAAAATAGAAATTCTAAAAATAGAATTTTCTAAAAATAGAAATTTTCTAATGATAGAAATCTAATATTTATCTGATGAAAAAGTTTCTCAAAATTTTTCAATGAGGAAATACGAGTCGTATCTTTCGAGAAAATTATAGTAATAAAATCATTAAAGTTTATTTTAACCATGTCAGATGTCTCACTTTATATAAGGTTGTAAGGATTTATTGATTATGGGAGTGGATTTAAGGATCACATGAGACTTTCTGCTTTTTTATTTAAACAAAATTTAATTATTAAAGAAAAATTAAAATATTAAGTAAAATGTAAATATTTCATTTTGAATGATTTAAGACAGATTAAGAGGTATAATTATGTCTAGATCCAAAATTTGATTACCTAAAAAACTTTATAAATACCATTAATGCAAATAATGCCCTTTAAAATGCAAAATCCCTTTAAAATTATAAATATTTTCATTCATGTAAGAATATATAAAGCAATGCAACACATGATCTACGTTCATTAAAATTTGAAATAAATGTTGTTTGCTGAAGTAACGTATCAAAGGAAAAAAATATTGACTTCTGAACATTTTTTCTTTGTACATAATTTTAGTGAACACATAAACTTCTACCCTTACTTCATATCAGAATAATAAAAAATGGAAAAAGGATACTACAAAAACTTTAAAAAAAATGACATAAAAACCTATAAAAATGTCCATAAAGAGAAAACATGTCCAAAAATGCAAATTTCATAAAAATTCGGGTTTTAGTTATGTCACAATTCGCAATATATTAGAAAGTAAAATTATAGTCATGAATCCTTTGTTATAATTTCCTGAACTTTTATTTTTATAATTATAAGAATTACAGACGTTGCTTGTTATTTATTGCACTTTGCTTGAAGGACAGTAAAGCATCACAGTTCTCAAAACAGGCGACATATTCAGAAACGAAGGCGTTGTCACGAACTCTTTATGGTTACAAATTTTCAAGAATCCTATGCACCGGTCAAAATGCCACTTCTTCAGTTGACTACGGTTGGATATTAAACAAACGCTTTCCGTTTTTCCTTTTATTCTTATTTTAGGTTAAAAAGATAATTGTTTTTCCTTAACGCAAATGGCTTTAGGTTAATTATGCTTATATCATAAATGTTTATAATGGAAATACAAATGAAAACTCAAAAAAACTTTACAACAGTCATGATGACACTTTTACAGCTGGTAAATGACCATGGTCAGCAGGCATCTTACAAATAACTAAACCCCCTTTTAACTTTCCTTTCTTTTCTTACTTAAGTTGAAAAGATAATTTGTTATTAAATGCACTTTGCTGTAAGAATTGTGAAGTATCACAGTTGTTTAAAACAACAATACTTTTAACATGTAAAACTGTGGTCAAGAATTACTATAGGTTACAAGTTCTTAGAAATTCCACACATCCATTGCGGTGTCGAATTCCTGGTTGACCAGAGTTAAATTATTTGCAAAGTCTTTCCATTATTTCTTTTTTAAGTTCAAAGGAGGGTCACATATTTAATTCAACTTGCTTTACGACAGATAAGGGCTGGTTAGATCATAGCTGTCTATAATGGTAAAGGTAATGCAGTCAGGAAGACTTTACAGAAGCCATAATAACACTTTTAAAGCTGGCCATGGCCAGCTTACAAATAACTAAACCCTTTCCTTTTTCTTATTTAGTTGACGAGGTAATCTTCTATCTCCTATATCTAACCAGGGTTGCATTAGGACGATACGCCCATCTGCCACATCTAGACATTTGATATAGATATTCCACCCACCTAAGGAACACCTGCGACCCGGTGTCCGTGGGGTCACGAGTTTAACACTTTAGGTAACAATAGAGACAGAGGCCCTTTTTATTCTGTACATAATGGGGAGAAAAAGGGCTGAATATGGTAGACAGAGAACATCATTTTAACAAGGTATGGGATTCTCAAGAATAAAGAATACAGAAATGTGTCTCTGTGTCCATCCTTTGTCCACTGAAGTTAATTCTGGGGTGAAGAGGCAAAATAAAATGATCTCTTGTGGGGAGATACAAAAAGTAAGTGACCATTGGTTAATTTAGATAGATGCCATGGGACTGAATGTCCAGAAGGCTATCAAGTAAATTTAACCCCTTCGCAAGAAAATGAAACCAGAAATGAAGCGTTTTGCAAGATATCAGTAGACTGGAACATTTTTTTACTTTTTATTTTTATCGTTTTTTATTTACTGTAAATGTATCAAGCATTGTAAATTTTTTGAGAGTATTGTAATTTGGAGCAATGTAAGTATTTTTTCATGTAATAAATTCACCGTGGAGAACATTGTACAGAATGTATCATCCTTCTAATTTTGACGTGGAATAAGACCTATTGTAAATAAATAGCTAATTCCTCTTGCTTGTACATCTCTATGATGCTTCGTCAGATTTTATTATTATTTTTTCATTACTTAAGTATAAATTGTGACACCCCATATGTGAATTTAGATTACTTCTTTTTTAAGAGGATTCAAAAAATGCATTTTAAGGGTCGTGAGAACGGATCACTTATATGTATGATTATTGCATTTCTTTTCCTTGTTATCAACGTTGGTATTAATTATGTATGCAATTTCGTGTAGTTGATAATAAATCCATCTACGAAAAAAAGAGCCAAGGTGGCTCAGAATTTTAGCAGTACAGCGACGGTTATAAATAAAATAAAATATACGAAGAGTAATTTTCAGTAGAGCCTTTACTTCTTCTTTTTATTTATTCATTTTTTGTTCCTCTGTTACCCGTTTATTTATTTTTTATTTATTACCTGATCTGATCAAGGTTTAATTGTTATTAAATTGATGTAGAAAATAATAAAAACGAAATAAAAAGCGAATGAAAGATTTATGCTAAACAGTGTTAGATTTTACTCATTTTATAATTTTTCGTGCGAAAATGTGCTTTACTGCCTGTACTTTTATCACAATGCTCCTCTAAAAAAGGAGACAATTTTTTCTCTCTCTGCATTCTTACCCATGAACGGAACAAATTGTTACAGTTGTGCCCAGAATAATTTGGTTCAGACATCAGTATAAATCATCAGTTGCGTATGAATTGATTTCATTGTTAGAAAGCGAGAAATACAAGTTTTTTGCTGACGTGATAATTCTTGAAAGCTCATCTTTTGAGCAGAATAAATTATTAAAGTTGGTGAATACCTTGTGAAGATAATGCAGTTTCTGTAGAGTTTTAACTCAACGCATTTTAACTCACCTACAACTTATTATATTTACCCGAGTTCTATGTTGTTCTATACATGCTTTTGGAAAAAAGGAATCTTCCAAGATGAGCAAAAGAATTTAGTCTGAAGGTAACGAACTTTGTCCTTCTAATTTGGCAAAAAGAACTAACCATTTTAGCAATGGTATGTTAGCATCATTCATAGCAAAGTACCAGTTGTTACCATTCGTCAATACAGCACACGTGACTAGACAAACTATTTTCCTACGAACCACAAAATAATTTTATTCTAACACGAATGGAAGTTTCTATGTGATGCTCTTAAAATGCCCAATATAAAGTTGCTTTGCTTTTCCATCACCACCATGGGATTTCCATGGTAATTGGAATGTTATTGCCTATAATTTTTGGGAAGCAATAAGAGTAGTGAAAAATCAAAGATGAAGTTTATCTGTCAATCGAAAAGGAAATAAAAGTCAGGAATGAACATTTTAAGAAAATATTTTTACTGGATACAGAGCAATGGAAGTCTCTTTCAACCGCTTATATAAGTATCACCAGTGATTTTGTTGGATTTGTAATATTAATAAGAGGAAAACAGTTTACTTTTATTACCTCTTCTGTCAGTAAGCTTAACTGATTATAAATTGGTTAACTTAACTTTTAGAACCGCATATTGGAAAACGCTTTTTCTATTGCAAGTACTCGGCTTTGTTTGGAATTAAGCTATTTGTTCGATGCATTAATGAAAATTGATATGGATGCTGTTATAAATGAAACGATGGACAATTAAAAAATATTTTAATTTCTTACGAACGTGTGAACTTATATGGTTTTGTACAAGAGGTTGTGTCAGATTTCATGAATGAAGATATTGAGTATGATTATTTTTTGCAAGAAAATTATAATCTAATTACATAATTTAATTATGGAATTATTTTATTTTTGTACAGTATTAGTATCTACTAAAACCAGATTACTCAATATTTCTTGAGTTATGCATACGTTAAAGTCAAAATTATAAATCCATCCATAAAATGCCTTGATATTCCATAGACTTCGTATATTAACAGTTACGTGTATAATAGGTCTTCTTAATGGTATTCTTTTGTCATCATAATTTTTTTCGAAAATTTTTTATTTTTACGAAATTAAAGTCGTGACTTTTTTCTCCAGTGAATAGAACATTCCTTTTCTAGTGATGCGACTTGATCCAGTTTCGAATCCCAGCAGTGGCTGGTTGATACAAATTCTGCTCCCGGCTCACACCGATCAAAGTACGGGTGTAAAATATCCTGAGTGGTATTCATGGGCTAGAATCCGCTTGCCGTATGGCTAACCGTGTGTGGTTTTCATGTATCTCCTTCCCATGTAACGCAAATGCGGGTTAGCTCCATAAAAAAGTCCGTCACAAAAGGTTATAATATAATCGGAATCGGGTTATAATATAAAATAAAACGTTGGTTAGAATATAGAATAAAATAATATAAACTATCGCGATAAGAAAAATAATAATTTTATAAAATACCTAAGTAAAGCATATAAAATTATCCGATACCATACTTAACCTTAAAATGCGATGCATTTTGTAAAATGGTCAGGTATTCTGCAGAATGGCAGCGTTTCATATACAATTTAAGCTGAAGGCAGAAATTTATTGCTTTTTGAAAATAACTTTTATATTTTTGAGAAGTAAACATCTTTTTAATGATAACCGTATTGTGACTTTTATTTTTCATACCTTGCCAATAGAGGACTTATCATTCTGTAGAATGCCTAGGTAGCACACAATAACTAGATACACACAGATAATAGACACAATAAGGTAAAATATATTATTTCTCTTCTATTTTATAATTTGTCTAAAAATGTCAGGCATTATTTAAAATGCCAAGCTATTCCAGTAGAATGCCGGTAACATAGACATTTTTTATAATTACCTTATTCAGCTATAAGTTGGAGCTTTGAAGAGCTTTAACTATTCAACTTTAAAACCAAGCGAAAGTGACATCTATCGGCAAATGTTAGGACTATTCAACTCTTAAATTAACACCAAACATTTTTTTTTTTTTTTTAAGCAAACTGTTATAGAGTTATTTAGTTTTAGAATATATAATGAAAGATGTGGTATAATAAAGGAGCTTAGTGTAGCAATATTATTAAATTGCATTTTAAAAATTCTCAAGTTTTTGAAAGTTAATTTATATTGTTAATTTTTCAACTGGAACATTTTTAATGGAAATTTGTTATTTATTGGTCTTGCTACTGACATACATTTAAAAAGTTAATTTTGAAAAACTGTCTTAATGATGACTTAACATGTCTGATTGTTAATAATTTTGTAGAATGTTTTTTTTTTTTTTACATAACGGCAGGCACTGAACTTTTTCGTTCTTCGCCATAGAAGATGCCGGAATTGTTACTCATTTAGCGTTACCCAGTGGGCACCTGTGAACCAAAGTCACGGAGGCGAGCAACGTTACCCACGCCATACAGCCACAAACCCTTTCATAGGGTGGGCCACATTCACTAATTCACACAACAGAAGACAACACAGAGAGAGAAACATCCATGCCCAGAGCGGGATTCGAACCCGCGGCCATTGGCTCCGCAGTCAGACAAGCTAACCACTCGGCCACCTTGCCGGCATTTTGTAGAATGTAATTTAACATATTCTTTCACTAAACTCTTCTTTAATTCTGGTTTTTAATAGCTTCGCAGAAACTGTTTCGCATAAAAAACAATTATTGCATTTTTGAAAATTAGATAGAAATATTTTTCAAAATAATGAGTCATAAATTCCGCATGATTTATCCTTCAAATTATTAAAAACTTTCATTCGAAATATTATTCATTCTTCTTTTCATGTGAAACGGCTTTTAAAAATATGCTTCATTTAAGAAAACAATTTTAAAATGATTGCCGAACCTTAAATACATTCATAACATACTTTTAAATGTACAATTGTATTTAGAATCTGTAATAAAAAGAATTGAATATTATAGCATAAAATTGGTTATACAAAAATTTTTAACTTACTGAAAAAAATAATTAAATCTTAATCGAAAAGCTGTTTTTCTTTATACTAAAAGGTTCATTAGTTACTTGTATAATTTGTATTACTTCACAAAATAATAAGTACGTTTTATAAATACATAAAAGTGGGATATATTTTTTGAGAAAATTGAAATATTTTGGTTAAAAAATGTTTTAAAAGATTTCAATAAAAAACAAACATTTTACACTTGTTTTTTTTTTCTTTCTGAATCTAAGTGGACAACGTCTATTTATTAGCAATTGGTTTTTAATAAACCATCTGCGTCTATAATTTCAAACTTGTGCAGATGTTTTTTAATTTTTTTTTTTTAAACTTTTCTTCTTTAAAGGAGCCATAGCAGTAAACATAGAGTTTTATTTATGTATTTATTTGAGAAAAAAATAGATATTACTAAGTTCTAAATAAAATAAAATATTTACGTTGTCACTCTTGTGTGCAAAAATAAGCTTCTTAACCAAAATTATTATCACACAATAAAACGTTTAGTGATGTGTATTATTTCGATTTCTTTATTTCAACAGGCCTATTTAAAACCACAAAAGAAAAGCAGGTATATTTTTCAGATAACCTTTCAATCTATTATTTTCTTCCTACTAAAGTTTCATTCACATTTAGGGGATTATAGCCCCCTAAACGCCCCTTAGTCTTCAGCTTTAGAAGACCACCGTGCGTCTAAACGCCGCCCTAAATTCTTAAAAGAGCAAGACTCTAACCACCCCCATTTTGACCAACGGTCAGCGAAAGTATGTAGAGTTTGATTAGATGGAAGTAATATTCCAGTATGTTGCCACGCAGGTGGTCTTAAAATCGTACCCCAATTTGAGAACAGAAACCGCCAAACGAGAAAAAAAAATTGTGAAAAATGAAAAAAACGTCTTCATCTTGCGGCTGCATTATAGAGGTAGGTAGTCTTTGCAAAACACTTACTAAAAGTTCCGAAAGTCTTAGGGTGTCTTTGATGACTATTATTTTGCAACGGATGTGTGAATTCGAGTGTTAGACGAAAAGGGTCTTCCCGCAGATTCTTCATTAGGGGCGTTGTTTTCGGTTGGTTGAAGTTCCCTCTAAATCTCCTTTAACAAAATAATAGTAATAAAAGGATTTGTGACTCCTACCAAATGAAATTATCGTTCTGAATATGCTCAATTATTTCGAGGTAATTTGGTGATAGTGTAAACGGAGGAAATGACGTCTCCATTCAATTAGAGAATTGAATCAGGGTCATGGTAACAATGGGGTAACTATTGTTAGAGATTTTAGAGGAAATTTTAAAAAAAAAATCAAGAAATTTTAAATTTTGTAAATGGACAATGTAGGAATTTTCTATTATTTTTATTATTGTACTCGTGCTAGTCGTTTTAAAAGCAAATTAATTTCGTAAATACCAGCATTTCTGAAAAGTAAATGGTATAATTGAAAACACTGTAAAAAAATTCCGAACCAAATTACGGTACAAAGTAGCTGCATTTTGAGGGCGTCATTCGTAAAATCCATTTTTGCTGTTAAATACTCTACCGTAATTTTTACAGTAATATTTATTTCATTAGAGTGAATAAGGGATTTTACAGTAATTATAACTGTGAAAATTATGGTGCATGGAAGTAAATATATAATAAAATACCCCACCAGCGGAAATAATTTTACAATCATATCTGTTTCATTAGAGTCATTAAGTGATTTTACAGTAATTATTGCTGTGAAAATTACGGTGCATCAGATTTTTTGTTCCGTAACATGCTCCGTAAAAAATGGGTTTTGCGAATTAAATTAAATTAAATTAAATTAAATTAAATTAAATTAAATTAAATTAAATTTGTGTACGTAAGAAACGCTTGGATGATAGCAAAATTCACCATTTTCTTTTTCAATCATTTATTGAACATTTTATTTTGCTTTAGATGATTTGTAAGCTTTAAAATGTCACGCGAGTTTAGACTTTCTCACATTTCTTAGCAATGTATTTCATCTTGCTCAGTCATTTCAGTCACCATTGTATCTTGGAACTTAGTAACTCTTATCCCAATGCAATAAGGGATAAATTGAATATTATCTTATAAATACGATAACAACTATTTAAACATTAAAGAAATTATAATGTAATTTAAATTTCATCAATCTTCGCTTTTGAGAATCTATCACTTTGCTCTTTCACTCCAATGATTGATTGAATCTGACTGTTTGAATAACATACTCATGTAAGACTGCTTACTTAAAATCCAAAGAAGTGTTTATGGAAGGAAGAGATTGAGCTTTGTTATGGAATTTTATGAATTTTGCTCAATATACTTGATTTTCCTTACCTCATTTACTACAAAAGTCATACAGAATTTTCTGTTTGTTTTACTGTTACAAATTTTAATGCTAAGAAAAAAAAGATAAACGTATTAATAACAATAATAATATTTAATTTCAAAAAAGTTATTGTTTTATTATATATATATATATATATATATATATATANAATTTATGAAAATATAATTTATGAAAATATAATTTATGAAAATATAATTTATGAAAATATAATTTATGAAAATATAATTTATGAAAATATAATTTATGAAAATATAATTTATGAAAATATAATTTATGAAAATATAATTTATGAAAATATAATTTATGAAAATATAATTTATGAAAATATAATTTATGAAAATATAATTTATGAAAATATAATTTATGAAAATATAATTTATGAAAATATAATTTATGAAAATATAATTTATGAAAATATAATTTATGAAAATATAATTTATGAAAATATAATTTATGAAAATATAATTTATGAAAATATAATTTATGAAAATATAATTTATGAAAATATAATTTATGAAAATATAATTTATGAAAATATAATTTATGAAAATATAATTTATGAAAATATAATTTATGAAAATATAATTTATGAAAATATAATTTATGAAAATATAATTTATGAAAATATAATTTATGAAAATATAATTTATGAAAATATAATTTATGAAAATATAATTTATGAAAATATAATTTATGAAAATATAATTTATGAAAATATAATTTATGAAAATATAATTTATGAAAATATAATTTATGAAAATATAATTTATGAAAATATAATTTATGAAAATATAATTTATGAAAATATAATTTATGAAAATATAATTTATGAAAATATAATTTATGAAAATATAATTTATGAAAATATAATTTATGAAAATATAATTTATGAAAATATAATTTATGAAAATATAATTTATGAAAATATAATTTATGAAAATATAATTTATGAAAATATAATTTATAGAAGTGTAATTTATAAAAATATAGTTTATAAAAATTTTATTCATCGAAATATAATTTATAAAAATATTACTTATAAAAGTATTGCTTATAAAAGTATTACTTATAAAAGTATTACTTATAAAAATATTACTTATAAAAATATAATTTATAAAATATAATTTTTAAAAAATATTACTGATAAAAACATAATTTATAAAAATATAATTTAAAAAATATACTTATAAAAATTCTTTTAAAAAATATTTAGTGCAAAAATTTTTTTTTTAATATTTTATTCCCTTTAATTTTTTAGAAATCCCTTTCCCATGACCTAAAAGGATAAAAGGATTGACAACTAAACATTTCTTTGACTGACTAGTTTCGAAGTGCTAGCTGGATTACCATATAATTCCCAATTCATTTGAGATTAAAATAAGACCCGTTTGGAATGTGAGAGTTTCCTTATTACAAATGTCTATTTGTATCGCAGACAGTAATTAAACAAACCTAGAACATACCTGTATGTATTATTATCCATCAACACAGTTACAAAGTAATCCATGGACCACACACACTCACCGATAACAGAAATACAAAAGCAGCTTTTTGTCTACTGTAAACAAGTACTACTTCTCACACCTTTCTTCATTATCAATATTCACATATAAATCGTTCGAAGAATGTATTTGCAGAGTTGTAACTTCGAATCGAATGCATCACGGAGTTTGGATTTTCTAAAACAGTCATGTTTGCATAAGTTATTTAATGAAGACCACACAGAAGATTTCAATACGGATGCACTTGATATGATTATTTTTCTAAAGAGTAAATATGATGTGTAAAACCAGGTTAGAAAAAATTCTTCGGATTAGGGAAAAAGCGTTGTATCGTTGGATGTGAAAGTTATTGAGAGTAAGTATACAAGCTTAACCCCTCTTGGAATGTATCATACGAGACAGTCCTTTGATGTATTTGACAATAATACAAAGGAGTGGGGAAAATCGAAGAAATATTACTCATCAAATTATAGGCACCGACATTTAGTTTTTGGTACCTTGTAGTTTTGAGCTTAGGTTTCTCGTGGGGGAAATGGCACTTTAAACTTTTGTTTTGAAGAACAAATATTTGTAGTAAATTTTTTTTATGAAAGTTTAATATTAAATTTTCATAAAAAATTTAGTTTAAGAAATATAGGAATTTTTTCAAGGGGATATAAATTTATGGAAAAGAACTGAACTGTTCTTTTAAGAATTCTTTATCAATGAAGATTTAAACTTATGTTCTAAGTACTTTTATTGGGCCGGGATAGCCTGGTTGACAGGTCGCTGTACTCACGTTTGTGGGAACGGGAGTACGCAATCATGAATGGTGAATTGTAAATGGTGACTGGTGCACGTTAAATCAGTCAGGTCACAAAGTGCACCGTGTTCCCAAAGGAAATTACACGCCTGGGGGTGCTGAATTGGAGATTGATCGTTCTCTGGTTCAGGTCAAAATTAAGATCTGTGGACGAATGAATGGCTGTCTGAATGGGTCCGCCCTATAAACGGGTAAAACGTATGGGTGTGGCAGAAGTAAAATTCTTGGCTATAGATGGCGCCACGGGAAAACAAGAACAATCGCATCCCCTCTGCCTTAATAGCCGACGACAACAACAAGTACTTGATCTTAGAACAATTCCTTCACCGAAAGTTATAACTACCATACGATAGAGAAAAAAAATTTTTAATTGAATTTGTTTGTAGCAAGTATAGAAATTCTAGCTCAGTAAAAGCGAATATGATAAGTATTTATTTAAAAAAAAAAACTGTTAAATATTTGAATCTTGTCTTATATATATTTAATTATTCCTCAATGATGTATTAGAAAGCAACGATAAAAAATTATGAAATAATCTACAAGCGAAATAAAAAATTTCATATTTTCACTGAGTTTTTACGCATTTATTTATATTACATTTTAAGAAACGTATTTTAACATTTTTTTTTTTTNTTTTTTTTTTTTTTTTTTTTTTTTTTTTTTTTTTTTTTTTTTTTTTTAAACTGGCCTTGAAAAACGTTTTATTATCCCATTTTTTCACCATAGATAAAAAATTTAAATTTTGCATATTTTTGTATAGCTTGTACAAATGAACATCTGTAATAATCTTGTTTAATTACCTGAGATTTGATGAGAGGTGATAAAAAAAACTTCCCTTTATCCGGATCTCAGTAGAACTCATATTTAACAAAACGAAGGTATCAAAAATTTTAGTTGCAGAAAATCATACCACATAGACCTACCAATACTTTTCGTTTCCTGGTTACCTAAGTAAGCAAAATTTTACACTAAGGATAATAAATTAAGTCAAAAAATTGGAATTATGTTGCTAACTTACTGGAATTAGAACGTGTTACGAGTTCTACAAAAAATATAATTTGGTGGAAAAAAAATAAATAAATATATGTTTTTAATAAAATTATTTTTACAAATAAAGTTTTTCTCTTTATTTTCTTGGTAATTTCATTTGCTTTGTTTGAATAGCCTTCTTAAACAAAAAAAAAAAAACTTTTTATTTAAAAATTAAGATTTCAAATAAAAGAAAGAAAGGAAACACCCTTTGCTCCTTTCATTGAAATATTTTTTCACTGGGGGATCACAAATATAAACAATACTAAACTCACATCAAAAAAAGAGGGAGGAAAATAAAACTGAAAAAAGTTAAATTAAAAAAAAGTAGGAACCCAAAACCTAATACCACATAAATCCCAGTGTAGCTTCTATATTAAGACAAACGAATCTCAATCAAATTCCTAAATTCGAGAATAAATCAATAGCAGTCATTAAATTAGCTTGTCTGAAAAATAGACAGGCAATAAACGATCACGCATCATTTGGAAACCGGTATTCGTGGGTAGGTAATAATTATTAAAAAACAGTGCAAAAATTTTTCTGAAATGATATCGTGATCATAAATTTTTAATAACAGAGGATATTACTGTTGATTTCTTTACTATAAAGTGACTTTATCATGATATAATCCACCAAAAGAAGACGTCTAATTTCTTATCTTCTTAGAATAATTAACCACAAAAGGATGTATTCCGGAATTTAATCGCCCATGTGTCAATGAATCAGCGAGGATTTTTCGTTTCCGGGGCAATAATTTTAACCTCTGATACTTTATGCTCTTAAAAAAGGTTTTTTTTATATCACTTCTGTATGAAGATTACTGGTCTTGCATTGTTCTTCTGTAATCACTAAATTGTAAGACGCTCTTAGCTTTTGGTGCTTGCGGTAAAATATATTTCAGTAGAATTAACTGAGGCTACTTCGATCAACTTTTTCGTGTTTCAAATCTTGTATTCACAATGAAAAATATGATAAATGGAAAATCAAATTCTGAATTTATTTAAGTTACAAAATCAGACTCAAAAACGTACTTTCTCTGGATAAACAATTCGAATTGCTGACCCTGAAATTATGGGGATAGCCGCAATCTGGAAAATATCTTTTATGATTGCTTAGTGTTAATTATATTCTTTGTGCATTTTTTATAACTCGAAAACTTTTTTAGCGAATTTTTCTTTTTTAGCGAAAATTTTGGACAGAATTATAAAATTTGTTTATCCAAGGATAATTTCATGCAAAAAATAATTTATAATGATTTTTCACTATTTTTATAATTTTAATTAACGGTAGTCGAAACAATTTTCAATTTTAAGGTACACAAATTATTGAATCATTCTAAAGTTTGTGATTTTAGATCCCCAAATGCAAGATTAGAATAAAATTGGTCGTTTAGTTCTTGAGAAATTAAATTTTAAAATATACTATTATATATTTTTTTTAAAATTTTTAACTCTGAAATTATTCTACCAATAGCGTCCAAATTTTGGATTTTGATTTTTAAAACCACATTCTTTAAAATTTGAATGCTTGCAATTCAATACTTTTTCTATTGCCATTAACTAAAATAACAAAAATAAATGCGTAAGTATTGAAAATTACTTTTTGCAAAGAATTTCATCTTTGGGTGAGCTAAATTTATAACTGTATGCAAAGCAAAATTTCGATTCACTGAAAGAATGTGGCTACCCCCATTTTAAGGGTCAAAAGTATGAATCAGCAGCAAAAAAAAAGGAAAAAAGAGAAAGAATAATACCTTCTTGTGTCTTTTGTAACTTAAAATATCTCCCGAACTAATTAATTAGCATATTTCAGACTAGGGTATCCAAATTGCGGTACCATATATTTTGAGAGTGGGTCAGGTATCCAAATCCGTTGAAAAAAAATTAATGTTCAGTTTTTATTCAGCGATGGTACGTATTTTTGTCTGGTTTCGTAACTGAAAACATTATCTTACACAAATTATTTAACATATTTGATTCCATATTTTGATTTGACATATTTGATTTGATTATTTGACATATTTGATATTTATTCCTTTTTCTTTTTCGTGCGTGCGCGAGCGTTGTATGTACTACTAGTCTGAATAATTATTTTTTATTTATTTGTTATTTTCAACAAAAAAAACTTTGAAAATGAGCTAAAAATTTAGTCGTAGTATTGCAGCTCAAAATAAAGTTGTTCTTTGTTTCAGAAATAAAAATATGCATATTTATTAGTAATAAGTCAAAATAGTGTTTTCCCCCCCTTGATTTAGCAGTCGTTGCACAACCAGAAGAAAACAGAGGTTAGAAAGAATGTTGAGAAGCAAGACAATGTTTTACCTTCTTTTTCGACCCCCCCATGAGAGGGGCAGCGTGTGTAGTCAATAATTTACATGCGATAAGGGTTAAATCTGGAGTATATTATCACCTAATGAGATGGTTCTTGTTTTTCTCGCTGACGGCTCGGGTGATAAAGCTTTCACTTCTCGCGTTTTTTCGTCGTCGCATTTTTCTTTTTCCACTCAAGCATTTTTACCTCTTACATTTGTCCGAATGCTGTGTTGTTCTGAGGGAAAATATAAACATTAAACACTCTATTGAAATTCAAATGGGGAAGTCTAAAATGTAATTTTTAACATTTAATTTAAATACGTACAATTACAGCAAATGCATAAATTTTTATGGATATTTTTATCTTTGATGTAGATACATTTCATTGTATACATAAATTAATTTCTTTCTATTTTTATAAATGTCGAAAATTGTTTTATTGGCATAAAATAAAATAAAAATACTTAAAATAAATATTTAAATATGTTTTATTTCATGTCACCAAATAAGTTTTCGTGCAAAAAATAGATGAAACTAATAATAAATAAATAAATAAAAATTCCAGATTTAGAAAAAAGAATTCTTATATCAATTTCCTAAATAAATATATAGAGCTGCAGTTAAACCAATTGAAACTGACCATCTAATTGCACACATCTAGCTACATTCGTGATTTTACTCTTCTTAATTATTTAAATTGATGATAGTGTCTTTTCATTTCAGTCGATGAATAATATGGCTCTGATATTTTTAATTCTTAGTATTATTGTTAAGAGAATGAGAACTCAAATTTTGAACACTTTATTAATTTTCATATATTTATTTCATCCTTTTATTAAATAATTTGTCCAATAATCTGACCTAAAGTTTAAAAGCTTTCCAGAATAAATGGTATGAGATTTCTCTATTAATCAATATCGAACATTTCAAATATGAAATATTGGCTGAAAGAAACCTCTTAATACGGATGGAATAAGATTTTTTTTTTCCATGAGTGATATAGATTTTTTTCCTGCATAATTTAAAATTACGGAAAAGATTAAACGTTTCAACATGGATGAAATGACTTTTTCTTTATTCCATAGACTAATTTAGATTTTTTTTTATTGCAGGTTTTTGAAATACTTTATTAAAAGAAATATTTTAAACATAGACGGAAACAAGATTATTCACCGTGAATTGATTTAAATTTTGTCATTACTTGATTTGGAAGTGCTGAAGGAAAAAGAAAAACATTTAAAGCACGTAAATGGAATGAGAGTTTTCATCTTAGATTGATTTGAATACTTTCTCTTAACTGAATTGGTAATCCTGGAATGAAAGAATTTTTTCAACATATGTGAAATAAGTTTTCTTTTTTCCTTAGCTCGGTTTCGATTTTTTACCAAGTTTCCAATGTGTTGGTGTGGTAAAAAACTTAAATGAAATGACGTAGATGAAATAAAACGTAGAAAATTAAAACGTAGATGAAATAAAATTTTTCTCCACAGATTGGTTTTGATTGTTTCCACGTCATAAATTGAAATTGCTGGAGTTAAAGAACCTTTTCAGTATGGTTGGAATAATATTTTCTATATAGATTGATCTATATTTTTTTCCCAAATAATTTTACCGAAAAAGAAGAAACATGGTGGAATATATGTTATATTATAAAATCTGAAAACGTTGATGAAACAAAGTCAAAGCCGCTCATAGATTGACTTCTTTGAATTGAAAATGCTGGAATGAAAGATAAGTTTCAACGCAGATGGAGTAAAAATTTTCTCTATAGATTATTTAGATTGGATAAAAATTTATGAACTGAAAGAGACTTTGCTACAGAAGCTAAAACAGATGTATGGATAAATAAACTGCTAAATTGATTCAAATATATAGATTAAAGCTAACGATTTATGAAATACCACGAAAATTTTGGTAACTTATTAAGTTTTCGTATTTGCCTTTTAAGAAAAACATGAAAACGTACTGCAAATTCGACTCTCAAATTTGTTTTTCAACTTCTGATTCCCAGATTTATTTACTGCAGTATAATGGCCTTTGAACCCCTCTAAGAAAAGTTTCAACAAAGATAGAATAAGATCTTTCTTCATAGATTAGTTTAAATTGATGAAATGAAACAGACTTTGATACAGAAACTAAAACAGTTGTATGGATGAATAAACTGCTAAATTGTTTTAAAAATATGGATTGAAACTGATGAACAAGTACATTGAAATACCACGAAAACTTAAGTAAGTAATGTAGTTTTCATATTTGCCTTTTCAAGAAAGCATGAAGACGTACTGTAAATTCGACTCGCTGATTTGTTCAACTTCTGATTCCCAGATTTATTTACTGCAGTATAATGATCAAAGACAAAGAAACAAAGAAAAGTTTCAACATAGATGGAATAAGATCTTTCTTCATAGATTAATTTAAATTGCTCTACATGGATAAAAATTGCTATATTTGATTGATGAATAGTATATAGACTTTGATACAGAAACTAAAACAGATGTATGGATGAATAAACTGCTAAATTGTTTTAAAAATATGGATTAAAACTGATGAATATTGATACTGATTGATGATATGGATTAAAACTCTTGGACATTGAAATACCACGAAAACAGTATAATGGCCTTTGAACCCCTCTAACAAAAATTTCAACATAGATGGAATAAGATCTTTCATCATAGATTAATTTAAATTGCTCTGCATGGATAAAAATTGATGAATTGAAATAGACTTCGATACAGAAACTAAAATAGATGCATGGATGAATAAACTGCTAAATTGTTTTAAATATATGGATTAAAGCTGATGAACATTGATACTGATTGGTGATATGGATTAAAACTCTTAAACATTGAAACACCACGAAAACTTTAGTAGCTAATATAGTTTTCGTACTTGCCTTTTCAAGAAAACATGAAGACGTACTGTAAATTCGACTCGCTAATTTGTTTTTCAACTTCTGATTCCCAGATTTATTTACTGCAGTACAATGGCCTTTGGACCTCTCTCTTAAGTGATGAACCGTTAACTATCTTAATCTCATCATCGATATCGGCCTCATTTTCTAAATGGTTTTTTCCAGCTTCTCCAATCGCTTTCATGGATCACGATTTCGCATAACCGTAAATAAATCGAGAAGAACATTTAACTCTCGATAAAAAGGGAACTGAAAGAAATGATCTCCCACTCTTAAGAGTGTTTTAGATAAAGACTTACAGTCTAGAAAATAGACCCTACGTGAGTCTATGTAGATGGAAATGTAAAAAACACAGTCAAACAATTTGAAGGTATTTCCCACGCTGTTGACTGTAGCACTCGACCCTACTGCGTGTGGTTAGAGATTATTGACATTTTCAAAAAGTGGGGTGGCCCACGATGTTTCCCTATATATTTGTTTTCAGTTTTGATTTGAAGAGAGTGTTTTGTTGTGAACACGTGATAGGCCCGAAATTCAGTGAGATTTGGAGGTGCAGATTTATGAACGTTTGCCAAACATCCCCACCATAGCATCCCCTTTTCATTTTTGTTGACCCCTGTTTGGTTGTTATTGTTGGGAAAGAATGAAACTTGGAAAGTCTGTTGGTTAATACAGATTAGAGTCATATCATATTTGATAGGATTTCTTATTAGGAAGTTTTCTGATCTATTCTGATATGATTTCTGCTCAGAACTATTTTGATAAAATTATTATACAGTTTGTATGGCCCATTATGGTTTTGATCATTCATGGTTTTGATATTTTTAATGGGAAAGAAAGCTGCTGGTTAATACAGATTATAATTGTCTTATGATGAAATATCTTTTTAAAATTAAAGTAAGTTGTTTTAAAATTATGTGATAAAATTACGGTTGTGAACTTTTTATATTAGGAACGAAACAAATAAGTGACTTGATGAAATATGAAAATAAAATGTACAGCAAAAAAGAAATTTTTTTTAATACTTTTAATAGATTTTTAATAATTTGGAACTAGAGAAATGAAAGGAAGAACGAAAGATGCACACCAAGTTGAGTGTTTAAAATTAATCTTTTATTCCAACAAAAATTAGCAACTAAATAAATAGGAGTAAACTAACAAAAATTAATAAATCAAAATAAATAAATAAAAAGAATCGGGTTGAAATAAGCACCCACCCCGCTAGAAATGGGCATGTTTGAGTTCGAATATAAGTATTTTCAATTTCTTATAATGAATATATCGCAGGCAGGAGAAAAAAGAGCAATATCTGAACGAATCAGCGAACAAAGAAAACAATCTTCTTTTTTTTTCCTTCTAAATTTTCAGAATTAAGAAAATAAAATTTCATAATTTAAGATACTATTAGAAAGTTGTAGTTATAGTGTTGTTGTTGTAACTGCTAACGATATTCCGAAACCAATTAAATATTACCTCTATTATAAATCATTAATATTTTTACATTGCTTACATAAATTCGATTGTTACAGAAATTCTTCTTATATGAATACTTAAAGAGAGGTACCAAATGGCTAGACAGTGTCAGAAGAAATAGTGACACATTGAACAACTATTGTGTTTGATAGATTCCAAACAGCCCTGGCCTGTTGCAAGATTATAGTGTTAAGATGAATTAGATAACTGAATTCTGCCATATGCAAACGGAATCATAGTAGACTCAATTCAACTTCTTTAATGAAGAAATGGAGTTTTGCTTGAATTATTAGGTATTCTGACTAAATATAAACCTACGCTTAGTCAGCATTATAAGTGTGACATCACTGACAGTTGTAATTTTCAGATTATACCTCTTTTCATTTATACTTTGATTTACATCTTTCCAACCGAAGGCAGTTAAACAGTGCATTACTACTGTATTAACAATTTAAAATGCATTACTACCCGATTCCGTCCAGTTTTGTGTTGTATTTCACCGGTAAAAAGGTAATAATAATAATTGACTTATTGAAAAAAAATTATAATGCAATATATTTTAATGACGAATTATTACATGCATTTCAGGTACTTTAAAGTAAATTTAAAATTGTGAGAAAGGTTTTGAGACCTTACAAAGCAATAAACATAAAACTTACTACAATATTATCGCATTTTTTTTTCTTCTCATTTCACGATTTTTAAATTATCATGAAAACGAACATTTGGCAATTTAGATAAGTCCCTGCAAGTTCAATTTCCAGTAACTACCGAATTAAAAAAGAAACATAAAAGAATAATTAACCATGTAATATAGCGATCGTAAATTTAACAAGTACCGAAATAAAATCGACAAATGGAAAAGACGAAGATATAATTTATGTTCACGATAAAGCAGGTAAAGTAGTGAAATAAAAGAATTCGTGTAAAATTCGACCACCGGAAAACTATCTATGAATTTTTTTTTTTTCATACCAGGACGCGTTCCGTTACGCTTAATTAGCTGCAACCTAACAACTAAACTCTGCTCTTGAGAACAACAAGTCGCACAAGAGCGCCATTTAACATTCTTCGGATATAGTGGGAAACATCTTTCTTCTTTGACTAAAGGTATCTTAAAAGTTATATTTTACTGTTCAGAGAGGGGGGATAGAGAATAAAAAATGAAGCGTGGAAATAGTAAATGAAACGGGCTTTGGCATCATTTAGTTCCGAAGTCCCGCTAATTGGCGACCGCCTTGGCACGTATTGTTGTAAATCATTCCACGAGCCAGACTAAGGAATTTTAGATCTATGGATTTGTTTAAAGGACTGTATACAAAATTATGCAGAAGTTAATCGATAAATATGCAAGACTAAAGTATACATAGAATTCGAGTAATTTTTTTTTTAGTAATTAGAAGTCTGAAACTGTATAAGACTGTATTAAATGTATTCGAATAATGATGTCTGAAATTAAGCAACTGTACCAACTTTTTTAATCGAATAAGTAAGTAATAACTAGGGTAATTCATGTAAAAAACACCTTAAACCCATTGTTCGTATTAACGTGGACGCGTTAATTGTAAAAACTTAAACTCATGTACTTAAACTATATCCGAATAAAAACTTCTTAACTTAATTGCAAACCATTTTGCTCAAATAGGTAAATAATAACTTAACTAATCCGAGTAGAAATGAACTAATAATAACTTAAACCCATACATTCAAAGGATAACCACTGAGCTTAATTATTTGTAAGCCATTCTATTCCAATAGGCAAATAATAACTAAGCTGATTCCAGAAGAACTTGAGCTGCAAATTTAACTTAAACCAATCTATTCAAATATTTAATAATCTTAATAAATTTTGAAAATTATTCAATAATATCTAAACTTATAATATTAAACCCAGATTTTCAAATGACAACATATTTACTTATGCTAATGTCATAACAGTCGGTTAAGCGAAAAAAGTTTGAAAAATGTAACTTTCGAATTATTTGGGTAAATTCTGGGTTTAATATTTAAGATAGCTAATAAGTCGAAGTTTTTAACTGTTGAAAATTATTTACATTCATTCAATAATTTCTGCAAAGTAATTTATGCATGATACTATGAGAGGATAAACTGATTTTTCAAAATTTTTATTTGAGTTAAAGCTTTGACGATTGCGAACATTGTTTAGTGTGTGAAAGTGAAATAAAATATTAAAAAAAGAATTAAATATCTTTGTGATTAATGTGCAGGCTTTCAATTAGGTTTGGAGATTGCGTTTTTTAACCAAAATTAGTTTATAGTTATATTTATTACAGCAATTATTTGATATCGTATTAACAAATGAAAATCCTTCTTATTAAAAGATTTTTCTCTCTAAGTATATTAAAGGTTCTATTGTTAGAATTAATTACTTTTAAATTTCGTCTTTAAAACAAATTAATAGCAATTAGTATTAAAAAAAATTTTGAACTAAAATTTTTATTTAAAAAAAATAACTTGCACTTTTTCTAGTAATTCATTAAAGTTTTTTTTTAAAGTAAAATTCATCAAATATTAAAAATTTTAATTTATGTTCTTATTCTCTTTCATATCTCAGTATGTTATCCTTTAAATAACTATTCAATGTTTTAAGGTGGCATTTATAGCATAAAATGTAGTAGTTTGTAAAGAAAAATTTTTTTTACAGAAATTTAGCGATAATTTCAGTTGCTTTTGAAGAATTTTATAATAATCCTTAAGATAATCCTTAAAGAGATCCTTCAAGAGAGATGATCATCCGCGGTAGCGATGCACAAAGAAAACAAATCGAATACCGTATTGACCAAGTGAAAAGCCCACGTTACTCTGTTTATGCAATTGGTTCCTGTTTTACTGTAAAATTAAAGAAAAGTAAAATGAATTTTAATAAATAAATCCTTAATTAATATGAGCATTTAATAAAATTTTTAAAGTTATCAACTCATATTGAACCATTTTTTTACATAAAACAAAATTACGTAGCGAATATGGAAATTAACCGAAAAAGTAGCTGTCAAATCATTTACGGGTTTGGTATAATGAATTGAATAAGCCAAAAACAATGTACATATCTTTTTCTTCTTCTTTCAAACATACAAATGTCTCCCTGATACTTTGCCTATTATAACTTCACTTTCAATTGTTGTCTAAATACTAAGAGGGTTTTTCTATAAATTGTTGAAACCTCCGAGCAAAGGAGAAAAAATAAGAGTTTCATCTGTTTAATGACTCACAAACTAACAATGCTAGTGAAAAAAATACACCAATAAGTTTGTTTTTTAGATAATTTTTTTTTTTTTAGTTTGGCTAACCATATACTCTTGTGCCAATTTTTTACATCAAACATACAAACTGCACGAATATAGAATCATATAACTGCATGGACAGAAAAAATTAACCAAAAAAAGAAAGGTTATAGTCAAACCAAATCGAGGTTTTGTATATTTAATTCAGGAAACTTGAATAAAAATGCAAAATTCTGACCATGCTACATGCAAAATGTCTTTCTAATTGCTCTGTGACTTCGCCGCCCATAACCTCGCCTTCAATTGTTGCCCAAATACTATGTGGGTTTTTCTATAAAATCCTTAAAACATCCGAGTAAAAGAGAAAAATTGAGCATTACATCGGTTTAATGACTCGCAAACAAACAATGCGTTATGCTTGCGAACCAAATACACCTTCGGTATATTTCATTCCAGAAGCCAGAATAAGACCAGTAAAAATCTGACCACGAAATATACAAACGTTCGCTAATTGGCGATTTTTTTGCACTCTGACACTGCGCCACAAATCAAGCCGCCCGGTGTGGCACCTTACCTGATACTTCTATCCCCTCTCATCTGTAAAGTGTGATGAACATACATACAGGTTCGAGAGCTGGGGTGGGGTGGGGGATTAGACACAACAACACAAGGGATCCTTGACTTCCCACCAGGTTTACCAAGTGGGAGGTCCTGTACAATGAACCCAGTAGAAAGTTAGCCGATCCATTGTAGCGGACTATAACACCATGTCCGAATTAAGATAAATGGTTTCTACCCTGGCCCGCTTTGGCTGAAATAGATGTGCCCTTACATATGCGTTCCCCTTAAAAGGTATTTTCTCATATTGTATGCCTCATGTAGAATTACCCCCCTTTTTGCACTACTTGTTCGCACCCCTCAGGGGTTTTGGTATATTTTTTCATTCTGTTTTTTTGGGTTCTAAAGGGGGAGGGGTTGATCTTGTGAAACATTCTGGTGGTCTTTTTCTGATGATGACTTAAGCAAAAACTTCCAGAAATCGAGATTCTTTGGGTCTGAGAATTTATAGGTGAGCCAGTTTAGTTTCGGTTGATATTTGACAGATTTAAATGTCTCCAACGTCTAGCTTATTTTACGTAATGAACTGGACATATTTTCCTGGTGATTTGCAGTTTGAGATCTTAAGTATATACACGTGTGCATGTTTATTTCAGAACTTGACCTTGACCATTTATTTTTCCTGGAATGTTTGGGAGGAGTAATTCAAAACTGAAAATGCTTTTTATTCTTAAATTTGCTTCGGCAATATAAAAATATTAAAAGTCTTAAAATTATTTTAAGTCTTGCGAGTACCACAGAAAAAATTAAGAAGGAACAATTTAAATTGTTTAATTTAATCAACCAATACAGCTCAATAGTTTCACTGCTATAATCGAGTCTCAAGTTTCTCGAAAGGTTATTTAATTCTAGATATTTTAACTTATATCTACGTTACTCTGTAATAATCATTCGACTTAGAGGGTACGAATTAAAAACGTGCTTAGTCGTGTTGAACTTTTGTATATCCAATATTTGCGTCAAATCAAATAAATTACAGGAAATATTCATAAATCTTTATTAAAATAAAAATAAGTGACAACCACTAGTCACCGTGTTAAGACGAGTGTTAGAACATTCAACTTTACTTTTCAATAAATACTTCTTCACTTTTCTACTCCCGTAAAGGGTTTTGTTTTTTATTTTGTTACCGTCGTTGAACAGCTGACCCAATTTCATGGGTTTACGACTACTAATGTTCAACTCCGTAGCCTTGTAATTTTGAACCAATCCAGAAGACAAGGTAACTCCTGGATCAGTACCCCCAGAGGTTTTGATTTATTATGAGAACATGGAGGACTTTGAGACTCGACAGATTTAACGTGCATCAGTTACCATTTACTACACGGGGAGTCTTCGGCCGGCGAGGATCGAACCCACGAGCTCTTGAACATGGGCCCAGCACCCTACCGACCAGGCTATCCCGGCCTCCCGTAAAGGGTTTACTAAAATTCTTTGCAGCAAAATCAGACTCAAAGAAGTTCAAGAATTATCGTCTGTGTCGTCTCCTTTTCTTAATTGTTCACGCCGTGCTGTTTTTATTTATGCTTATGCTATCCGGATGTTTTTTTTAGAACTCTTTAAGTGTGGAATCTTTGATGGTGTTAAAGTAACACAAATAAACGATAAAAAATTAATTTAAAGTTTCGTGAGTACTAGAATAAACATTAAGAACGAAAAATTTAAATTGTTTAATGTAATTGACTATCTCAGTTTAAATGTTTTACTACCATAAATAGAGTCTCAAGTTTTTGGGAAGAGTGTTTAACCCCAGATAAAAGAAAATTCACATCTGTTACTTAGTAATGAATTAACGATTTATATTCATTCAATTTACATTATAATCTTTTTTATATATATTTCCTTTAGCTTTTGTAACTAAAGTGATGCAAAAGGAAATACACTTATGTTTGTTTTAAAAAATATAGATACGTAAAGAAGAGTACCACTTTTAGTCTTTGAAAGTTCAAATAACATTTGAACTGTAGTCTATTAGACGTAAGTATAAATAACAAGGGTTTGAATATGAATTATTTCAAAATATTAAAAATTTTACTTTATCATAGGCTTTAAGAAATGTAACAAAAAGTTTAAAAATTGATTGAAACTTAATTGATTATAGTATTTTTCTTATCTGTTCTTCGATGGATTTTTGTTATTTTAAAATATTAAAATATAAGTTATTAAATGATATGAGTTAAAATATGAGAAATAACTAATATTTTTAATATTTTGAATTATGAGTTATTTCAAAATATTAAAAATTTTACTTTATCGTAGGCTTTAAGAAATGTAACAAAAAGTTTAAAAATTGATTAAAACCTAATTGATTATAGTATTTTTCTTATCTGTTCTTCGATGGATTTTTGTTATTTCAAAATATTAAAATATGAGTTATTAAATGATATGAGTTAAAATATGAGAAATAACTCACATTTTTAATATTTTCAAAATATTAAAAATTTTACTTTATCGTAGGTTTTAAGAAATTTAACAAAAAGTTTAAAAATTGAATAAAACCTAATTGATTATAGTATTTTCCTTATCTGTTCTTCGATGGATTTTTGTCACATGAAATAACCCTTCATGACAAACAATATGCTATTTTCATAACTGTTGTCAGTTTAAATTCGCAGTATCAATGTGAAACTTCTCTATCTTTCAATAAAAAGTCAGGTAGCTTATCAATTAGAATGGAGGGGGGGGGGAATATCTTGAATATCTGTTTGAAAAATAATAAAATATTTTGTTTGAAAAATACTCTGCAAATAAAATTGTAAAAGGTATATTTTTCAACAAATTGCTAACAATTTATTGTCGTAAAATTTTCTAGCTAAATTTTTCTGAAACCAAGGTTTAACTTTATAAGCATCACCTTAACTATTTATAATCCTCACCAACATACATCACCTTAACTATTTATAATCATAACCAACATGAAGTTTTATTTTAATAAAGGTAATATTGATTTACTTGTGAGAAAAAAATTTCAGGAATTTTATAATTTTTCCATACCATTTTTTTTTTCCAGCTAAAAATTTTATGGAATATTTCTGTAATTCAATTCTGCAAAATGCATTTTAGAAATTTCACAAATAACTTTAACGAAAAATATTTTCGTAATATTAACATCGATGAGTTTGAGAAAAGTTTAAAAAAAAATTTTTTTCTTCTGAAATTTAGTCGCTAAATGCACACGTTAGATTAAATTCCTCTTAATTTTTGAAGAAATTCTAAGGGCAAGATTCGACAAGTAGGTAATTTTTTCCCCTTCTAGTAAATTAGTGAGCATTTCCTGACAAATTCATCTTGAATCCACACCCACAGAGAATGAAGAATGACCGAAAATAAAAAATAAAAGTACCCCGCGTTTTGGTTATGTGCTACCAAAAATCTTCTCGCAGGTATCAACCACACAGGTTGCATCCCCTACCTATTTATGCGAGGAAAGAGCTTTCCCAATTTATTATTATTACTATTATCAGCGATTCGACGCGCACAAACACATGCACTCACAAAAGAAACTGAAATTCCAAAAACTATTTCACCTGAGGGTAGGGAGAAAAAAAAATTAGGAATTGGGGTGTAAAAGAACTTCATTCCTTACTAAAGTCTTCAGCTTCCTTTAGAATAACAAACGGGTATACGAAACTATTTAGTAGAACCGATTTCGTGAAAATTGAGAGTAAAAACACCATCAGTTTTTCAACCCTCCCCCCTTGAAAAATCGTTTTCAACTTTTTCAATCCACACCCTCTATTATACAATCAAATAATAAATTTCCTCGAGAGATTTCAGAAAAAGGATGGAAAACTTCATGACGTAACGTGATTGGTAGGGATCGTCTGGAAAATTTTGTTCGAATGGAAATAATCTTGACAAATAACAAAATACTTCCTGGTGTTCGTAAGTAAACTTTTCATCTGTGCAGATAAATTTAAAAAAATAGCACTATTTATTAAAAAATAACCTTTGCAAGTGTCATCGCTATAGATCGTGGTCGTTTTGAAAACACTGTTTAATTATTGTCCTTATTTATCAATGCCATCTGTCGATGAACTTTTTAAGTAATTTTGTAACTTAGTGGAAAGAAATTCTCAGTTTCTTAAGCAGAAAGCAGCACTTTAAATCTATATTGATACCAACTGATTTTAGTTTCGTTTCTGTGGAATATTAAATATGTTTCGCTATATTTGTCAAAGATGCTCTTCGGATCATAAAAAATATTTGTAAAATCCCAGAAAAATAAATATAACTAGTTTCTTTTTTTTAAAATCAATTTAAGCAATCTCCCATGGCTGTTTGGTGGTAGCGTACACATAACCCCCTAGAAACAAAAAACTCTTAGAATCTCGTCTTGATGGTTTTAAATTTCTGATGGATATTCTATTTCATAAAGTTATTATTTCATTTAATATAGATTAAATATAATTTTGAGCGAAGCGAGTAGGGCAGGATTCCTCTAATGGCACCTGTTATTATAAATAAAAAACTGCACTCACGAAACCTAATTTTTTTTGTTATTGCTTTATCGATATCATCCAATATCATCAAAGCAACGTTTAAAACAAGCTCTTGAAAATATCACCGTCATTTTGAATGCGCTATTACAGTTATAGAATAAATTTGATATTGCCTCAGATCCAAAATTAACCTTCATAAAACTAGCATATGTGCCCTAAGTTCTGTCATTAACACTAGAAAGACGGAAAATTAGTATATACCTATATTGCCCAAAAGCAGTCAAAATGACTGGATTGTGAATGCGCAAATAAATTTGCTTAAAATTAATTTTAAAATTTTTTATATTATTTACAGTTATATAACAAGTTATTAGTAAATATTAACAGTAAAATCAAATATATGTAGTACAAAAAGTCACAAAATTCTAAGAAATTGTGTCATTATATACATCATTGTTTTTCTAAATGAAATTAAAAGCAGGCAAAATGATTTCCTTAGGCAATCTTGTGTTAAACGCGCGTTTCTTACAATTTTACTAATTTGACTGACAAATATGTTTCTAATATACTAGAGGTTTTTTTTTTTTTGCGCAGTATATTACAAATTTATATTCAAACTGCCTTTAATTCATTGATAAGTGCAGTATGTTCTACTAAACTTTTGAGAAAAATTGAGTCCATAAATTCGTGCGCAGAGTTTTGATTCCATCACTTTGATTTGATCCTATCACTTTGATTTGATCCCATCATTGGGGAACCAGACATCTCTATTATATAACATCATTTATAGAAGGTTTATTATTTTTTGCCTTCCATCTTGCATAAACGATTCTTCCAAAAATTCTTAATTGTAATAATGTCTGGTATATTTCCTGGCGAATCAAGTAAAATTATTTTGATTTTCCATAATTAATATCTTGAACATTTTCAAATTATGGCAAAAGAGTCAAAACATATTAAATTGTCCTCACAAATATCTGCATGACTGAAACAATTCTACTTTGTATAATTTTTACATTTAATTAGTATCCACCTAACGTGTCATTGATATTTCGTAATCTCTAAAAATACCTGGCATGGAGAGATTAAATGATTAATACTTTTTTTAAGTACCCTTTTTTGTATTTTATTCCTATAATTTATTTCAGGGATGTTTATCCGGTTCTTATATTCAGCTAATTTTTGATTTGAAATATATTTTTCTTTAGAATTCTCTAAATATTGAGGTAAAAATATTTAAATTTCTTTTGATAAAATTCTTTTATGGTATAGTAAAAGTATTCTTTATGCATAGTAAAAAAAAAATTTAAAACCAATTTTTTAAAGTACCATTTTTCTCTCCCATTGTTATATTTTGCTCCAGAAGTTGCGCGCGATTCTTCCAAAACTTGCAATATCCGCAGTAAAATCTATCAGACTAAACAGACACCCATTGAACAAGTGACATAGTCCACAATCTTTCCCATCCGTAAGGTGTTGCATTCTTTGAAAGTCCACAGTGATTGTGGTTCTGTTGAAAAGGCAAAGAGATGAGTTGAAAAGGGACACGCTCAAAAAGGCGAATCTAATCAAGTGAAAACGCTCCCTTCAAATCATTAGACAAATTTAGACCAAAGGAGCCGTCAGAACTAGGCAAATATCTCTGGGCATTTTGCAACTTTGGACATCAAGAACTACCGCTGGCTTACATCTGCCCGTCTTCTGAATAGTCCTTCTCCCTCTAAATGACCGTAGTATTCAAAGAAGATGGTATTTTTTCAGTGCGTTTTCTTAAAATCCCAAATCAATACCTAAAAGCCTACATATTTTTATGGGGTGGCGGAGATATAAAAAAGACTGTTTTTGGCGCAAGTCGGTACCTCAGGTGCCGACAAACGGATTGAGAACACACACTAGTGTCATTTAATAACTCTAAAAAAGAATTTAAGAAGGTTTCTTTTGCTTTTTTTTGGCTTTTTTTGGAAACTACAGCGATATTGGCAAGCATTTTTATTCTTTCTGTTGCTTTTAAGGCATCCAATTTTTTGAAGTGAAAAATTTAAATTGATTGGATTGATATTTGGAATGTGATTCTGGAATGTGATTTGGAAAATGTCCCTCATAGAAAATAGGGTAGAAGCTATTCAAAGAGAACTGTAAAGATGTAAACCTTTTTATGTTAACTCGGCTCTCTCTTTTTCTTTTTTGGCGTTGCATTCAATATGTGCATCTTCTATTGCAAAGAGCACAAAAAATGCTAAGTACATAAAATAAACTTCGGTTACTTACAACGAGTGCATTTAACGTGCGCAGCATATTTCATTTATATCATACATATTTCACTAAGAATTTATTTTGCAGGTAATCGAAATATTTGTTTATTGATGTTGTTTCGAATGATAATTAAATATAGTTTTTTTGATGATAATTAAATATATCCTAGTGTTTATAACATTGCAAAATAAATTAATAACTCAACAAGGAATTTGTTTGCTTTTTTCATTTCCTATAACCAGTCGAAAATTATTCAGTTAGGGAAAGCTAAAAATTTGAATATTTTAAGCACACTTAAAAAATAAATAAATAATTAATGTGTAGAAATGAATACAATCTTTTGACTTAAGCAACGTTTGATTAAATGTATTTAAATTAAAACCATGTAACTTAATAAGTATAGCAATTCAAATTCAATGCATATTTTAATACTTAAAAAGGAATAAGTAAAATATACAAATAAAAAGAACAGTTGGGCTTGTTAAATGGCTCTTTTGAACTTAGGCCTATACCTTGGACAAAAAAAAAAAAAAAAAAAAAAAAAAAAAAAAAAAAGAAGAAGAAAAAAAGAAAAAAGAGGTGATTAGAATTGTGAATCTTTCACAGCGGTGTGAATCCTGCTGCAGCAACCTTAAGAAAAGAGGCTGCACACAGAAATTATGACACAGCATTTGAAAAAACAGTATGAACACTATAACATTAAGAATGAGGGGGGGGGGAGAAAATTTAACTAATGTTAAATATTTGAAATTCTGGATTTACCAGTTTAGAATTGAATTTTAGTTTAAGAAATGAGTGATAGATTATTATTTATTCGCTCCCTATCATCCAGAAACATAGAAGACATTAATAAATTCTTGTCCCGATAGAATAGAAGGAATATCGCATTGCGGATTTTTTTTCCACATCGATGGAAATGTTTCAGAGTTTTATTCAACTAATAATATAGCTAGGTAATTTAATCCCATTGCTGCTTTAAAATATACTTCAGTTTTTTATGTATTGATGGAATTTATCCTAGAGTTATTTTTATTATCCTAAAGTTATTTGATGGAATTTATCCTAAATTTTAATATAAAAGAAGAAAAAAAAGATGCTTAAAAATCACGAAAACAATACGAATGACGGGTTACAATTGAAAAATTTCTTATTTTTAATTTTTGAATAAAAACAATTAGAAGCTTGAAAAGATAATGAATCTTAAGTTTTTCCATTTTCATAAGTCGGAGACGTTATTTATAAATTTTTTTTTTTTTTTAAAACCTTTTATTTGTGTTCGTGCTATATAATGAAAATAGGCTGTTAATAGAAGAATAAAAAATTTTGGATAATTTAAAAAAAATATTTTTTATCTGAAATCTACTGTGAGGGTTCTTGATTTTCAACAATAATGACATTTACAGCATCTTTCGAATTCATATAAACAATTGCAAGGATGATTCCAGTAAAGATAATTAGCAATTTTTAAAGAATGTTCTTGTCTCAGCAAAAGCTTAGTGCTGCCATCTACAAACATAATATGTAAAATTACGATTTAAAGAAAAGGGAGGATTTTTGAATTGTTTGGCTTTTTGCTTTGTTAATTAAGTATTATAATATAACAACATCAAAAACCTAGAACAACGTGTAAAACGTTACTAAATAAATTATAACTATCTACTCGAAAAAAAGAAATTACATGATTTAAATTCACGTTGTTTTACTATTTTAATCATTTCTTTTTAAAGAAACAAACATAGTCATAATTTTTCTTTGCTAATCACAAATCGTTATTATTTATTACACAAAACAAATTAATGTTAATTGATATAAATAAATTAAAACCATTTCTCATTATGTTTTTACTTTAATTTTTAAACTAAAATTATGAAATAAAGTAGCAAATTCAAAATAAATTTTTTCTCTTCCTCGTGTAAAATAATTAAAGCTAACTTAAACGATAAAGAAATAATCAACAAAAATCATAGAGTTTATTCGTTTATGGTCTTTTTTTCCTCACATTTCTTTCGATATAAAAGTAGTATTAGATAGTGGGAGAGATGTATAGGATTACTCGATGTAGACTAGAGAAGATGGCAGCAATTTCAGAATATTGCTGATCAAGGAAAAAGCATAATACTTTTTAAATAATTGTCTTGTTTTACCCTTCCCCCTAGTATCTTTGATTAATTTTTTCATAATGCGAAAGTTGTACAGAACACTAAATTGAATTAAATATTAAACCGTATGTTAAGACTTTTCTTGAAGAATGCCATTCAAAATTCACAGAATTGCAAAAAAATTAGTCGAATTACTGTATCTTCAACAAGCGCAAAAAAAAAAAAAAAAAAAAAAAAACTGTAGCCTCTGAATACATTTTGTTTAAGTGTAAATTTCAATAGGTCAAAAGATACCTGTTCCCTGTAAAACTATCCTTTCCTTTGACAGATTTGGATTTTTGATCTTCAAAGTCACGATCTTGCGAATATGGTCCTAATAGTTTTGTTAAAAGCGTGGTCTAAAGTTCGGGCCCTGGTTAAAAGTAAAACTAGCAGCTTTACTTTTAATTATTTTGTTATATTTTTTATAAATTGTTTATTTCCTTGATTAAAAAAAATTCCTTTATATGCATTTCTGGATTAATTTATATCAGTGTTCGTCTGATGAAAATGCATGCCGTGAGGGATAATTATCAAATGCATACCATTTGATAATTTTGACAACATACTTTCAAATTATTATTATCTTTTTTTGTTGATAATATTGTAAAAAAAATATACAAAGAAAAACTTTGGACAAAATTTTTCACTTTATTTCTAGAAAACTACAGAAAACTGTATTAATAAAGGCAATGATAAATACCTTTATCAATACCACAAAGAGAATTTTGTCAACTAAAGTACTGGAAATGTACTTAGAATTACAGCTTTTATTAAGCGTAGAGAAAATGGAAGCAAAACAATGTGTCATACAAAGCATTTAGTTTAAGTATTTTAAAAAAGATATATAATATGATTTTTAAACAAATAGAACAAATTTTTTATTTATATTTCCTTACTAATGCTGTTGTTAGTGATAAAGTACATAGTAATGTAATTTATGTAATTCAAGTAATTTATTTGAAGTCATTACTACTCATATAGCCTCCTCATAAAAAAATCTTTTTCTTTAAAAAATATGTATCAAATTGTCGCTGAAAGATGTAAAGATGTGTGATAATGTTAAAATGCGTATACCTTGATAGTATCACTAAATTGAAACTCTTTCAATGCACACAGCTTCAATTTACATATAATTGCAAATAATTATATTAAACTATAAGATTACCTAGATTTGGAGACCTAGATTGGTAGACAGGATACGGATAAAAGTGTATGAAATATTTTAATCTTGAACTAGGCATCTTGTTTACATCTTTGTTGAAATAAGTATTTTTTGAAGTTATACTTCTTATGCGATTTCCAACAAGGTTGCGTTAAACGTTTAACGCTACATTTTTATTGGCCGGGAAATCACGTGGTAGGATCCAGTTTTCCCTCATTCATTTCCATATTGTTTT
>NC_092206.1:80107402-80113485 GCF_043381705.1 Parasteatoda tepidariorum | reverse complement strand
CTGCTGGATAATGTTGTGCAAAGTATGATACGACGTGTAGAATGTTGCATCCAATCCACAGTGGACATATCCCGTACTGGCACCTTTCTTCAAGTTGCCTGCTGACATTTAGATGCATTGTTCCATTTTTCCGTACGCAGCATCAAATGAAATTTTTTTTTTCTTTCAGATGTTTCATAGCTTTTGTACTTTCCAGAACAATGAATATTCCTTATTCCAATGTCTGAACAGTGTGGCAACTATATTTTATCCTACTAGGCCTCATGTCTCGCTTAATGTTATGCTACATTGCAATTTGTGATCCGTCCTTAGCAATTGTCCAGCAGTGTATTATACCCAATTGTAAAAAATGAGTGAAAACAATCCCACGGACAATGCGACGGATTTAAGGTTATGTCAAGGTACGTCTCTTGTGAATATCAATTGATTGTTAGGTTTTCTCTTTTCTAATTACTATTTATATTTCCCCAAATGCAACCATGAGGGATATTAAATTATTTATTGCAAAATTTTTATTGCCACTATCCACTGCAGGTTCACAAGCTCTGGCAGACGTTACTGGCGAAGTAATTGATTATTGTGAGCGGCCTGTGATCCTTGCATGAGATTTTAATGTAAATTTCTCGTTTCCTGAAGCTGAAACATTATTTACCTTCCTTAAAGACAAATTTGGATTGTAAATGATAAATGGTAGGAATGATCCAACAACCAAAGAGTTAACTACCATTGATGCAGTTTTTGCAAAAAATATTGAAAAAATAGAACTCAAACATTTCGTATCTTACTTCAGTTATCATAATCCCATTGTAAATGTTATAAATTTGGATATTTCTCCACTCAAAAATGATAATTAAAAGATGCGATCAATTGTGAATTGTAAGCATTGTTAATAAAGTTTGTCTTAGAGAAACAATATGATTTCTCTAAAAATCAATTTCAACCCCTTCCTATTTTCATTTCCACATTACGAAGTTTCACTTCTTCCCCGCGGAGGGACTCCACGCACTATTTTTTTTAAAAATATCTTTTAAAATTTTTAACGTGAATGTTAACATTTATCTCTGCAAAACAAGTGATCTCTTTCCCTCTCTTTTAATATTAAAATTTAAAAAGTTACCTTTCAATGGACATTGTTTCCAATGTTTTCTAATTACTTAACGAGATCTTAAATGATTTGATAAGATTTATTAAATCTTCCATAACACCTTCAAAATTTCTCGCTTCTAAGTATTATAGTTTCCGGGCAGAAAAACAAAATGTAACATTAAGTTAAACTCCAAACATTGCTGATGGAGGCTTTGCTGACATAGTTTGAGTATAATGTGATATATTCCTCTTCTGAAGCACTACAGCCTGTTGCAAACCAAGGCTGTCTTCAAAAGTTTCTTTCATTAGGAATTATCAGCTGCTACCGTTCTTCAACGGTTGACTCCAATTTCATGTAATGTTTTCTTAACTGTATCGAGTCATCGAGTCCTCTCTGTTTTTTTCTTTATAATTTAATATTTTGCAAAAAGTAAAATATTTTTTCAATTCAAAATAAAATTGTTTAGTATTTTTTTTTATCTTTGCATTGATTTAAATATCAATTATGATGGGGAGAGAATATTTTTACCAAAAGGACAAATGTAAGATAAAAGCATAAAATTTGAAAAGCATGCACGATTTCATGATTTCAGTGTATAATACTTTCAATTTTAAATAGTTCTTTAATTAGCCTGGATCGAGATAAAATTCAATTCTGATTAGAACTGAAAATTTATATTTAAGGAACAGACAAGATAAAATAAAATATCTCGTACTTATTTTCGCCTGAAATTGAATATTGATATTAATGCGGAGACAAAATGTAAATTAAAAGAGCAAATAAAAGAAATCAAATTTGAAAAGAATGTAAATTTTTATAGTTTCATTGTATAATATTTTTAATGCTATCCTTAAATAAAACAATATTGTTTATACTACTTAGTTAATCTCGCTTGAGATTAAAATTCAAATTCAAAATGCGTTTTGATTAGATGATTAAGTAAGATACTTAGATACTTAAGCACTATACCGGGTGCCAGTCGAATTAACCAATTATTTCAAAAATTAATTAAAGAAAAACTGAAGCAAACAGAAATGCACATTTTGTTGCGTTATACCAGGGATGTCCAACTGCAAAGAGCCCAAGGGTCAGAATTCCGTTCACCGATCACCTGGTGGGCCGCAGTTTGAAAAAGTTGAACAATACCCTCTTACCTCTTATCTTACCTCTTATACAATAACAATTAATAGTTGAATTATTAATTATAAAACAATGGTTCAGAAGGATTATAAAACAATTTGCTTACATTTTAATGGGAAAACTGAGGCCGATCAGACTGAATAAGAAGTTGGCGGGCCACACAATATGTGTTGGCTGGTCACATGCGGCCCGCGGGCCGCCAGTTGGACAGCCCTGCGTTATGCTAAAGTAATCAAACGAAAAAAATATTTTTATTTCCGAAATTAGTTACAAAGTGCGTCAACAGATGGTTCTGAAAACCTATAAAACATTGCTAAGCCACTTGACATAAAACTAAGACGTTCGCGCAATTTGTAGGCAACTAATCTGATATGGATCAGAAGGCATTTGTTGTATAACGTTTTGAGTCAGAAGTGTCGATTGTTGAAGAACAAATGATCGGTCGTTTTTGAGATAAGTGGTATCTTTATGACTAAGATTCCTAAAAAAGTATAATTTAATTATTTTTATAGGTTCTACTGCATATATTTAAAAAATAAATTACCGTTTCTATAAATTCAAACAAAGCTAACAAAGAAAGACCGAGCCACAAGGACAGCTCTCCACCTAAATTGCTGAAAATTTCAGATCTTTCAAACATCGGAAGCTGGGTGTATATTTCCTGCACCAAACTAGAATAAAACACTTTTATTCGGACATACTTCATTTTAGAATTCTTATTTACGTCACCAGTGTAATTATACGGTTCAGTAGGTAAAAGAGCTCTTGAAATCTCTTTCTCATAAAGCACTGAATAGCATGATAATGGGCAATTGCAAGATAAATTATTTTGGGTGATACGGTCTTGAACATTATCCAAGCAGCACACATTATCTTCGTTTTTCATATCACAATGTTCTTCGTTAAGCATTGATGGTATTGTTGGATCCAGACAACCGCATATTTTATAGCTATGTTCTTGTACGCATAGCCTCATGCATTCTTCTTCATTACTTTGATTGGTGCGAGTTGTGTAATCTATACACTTATCACGATATGGTGCTGGTAGACGTTGAATAACCATTTGTTTAATAGCAATGGAGGTCTCGAAACCTGGACTAACATCTACTCCATACTCTTCTGGAACAGGTATTTGCAAAGCATCATGGATTGAAACTCTCATTCCAATGGTTGGAGAGGCACGCATGTAATGTTCTAATTCTGAAGCTAACAGCAGCTCTAAGCCAGTTTTGTATCCAATTTTTGTTGACTGTAAAAGGTTTGTGATGTTCTGAGTTGCTTTGTTGAATGTGAAACAATTACCATACCTCAAATTCTGAAAATGGACAAAATCTTGAAAGGAGCATGCTTGCGTTTCAAAAGAGCAATATTTGATTATATCTTGAGCTTTATGTCCAACAAATTGGCGATTTTTGCTATCCATTTTCATATATTTGGCAAGGAAATCTAGCTTTTGGCTTGTTTCTGTGCTATAATTTTTGCTAACTGCCCCAGAACATGATAGAAGGCTACGGCGTTCCGATATTGTTAATGAACGTGACAAGATAGGTCTTGGGGGTTGACATCCTTTTTCCAAAATATCAGTATTAACGCAATTTTCATACATTAATTTCATTCGATTTAAGTTACAAACTGTAACAGCTGGAAAGTTTAGTATTCGCTGTTGGGGTTCTTGAAGTGAAACCACCACTGGGTAAGTGAAGAAAATCGAAAAATATTCTTGAGTTTTATAGACGCAGCCAATTAAACTTATTAAAAGAATCAGGAACCAAATTACTTTGTGAACATGCGTATTTGCTCTTCCAATCTGCGAAATGGCAAAAACTGATGATTTCTTCAGAATTTTATTCGAGACGATATGACCCAGTTTTGAAGATTTATTTGCTTTTCTAAATACTTCGTTTCTTACATTATGTATAGGGTAAACTTTTATAATTTTCTGATGCCAAAGTTTTGAATTTGTTTCGTTTTGCCGTGAATTTTGGTTGAAACTGTGTTCTTTCATTGGAAATAAGAATTGGTTTTCAGATTCAAGTGTTACAGTCTTTATATTTCATCCGAATTATTACAATTCATGATCAACCACTCTGTAGTTTATGATGTTGCTTTTCACTTATTTGAAAGGTGACTTTTTCTGAAATTAAATGAGATTTATTTTAATCATATAAACTAGCTGAGAATTTACTTCACTAATCATGCATATTAAAAGTAAATAAGTTTAACTATTAACAGGATGCTATAATGGGAGGGAAATGCTTTAGAACAAATCCTGTGCTGCTTACATTAATAATTTAAAATTTAAAGTATAGCAAAAAGTGAGTAAAAGTAAATAAGTTTAATTATTAATCGGAAACTGTAATGCGAGAGAAACGCTTCATGACAAATTCTGTTTTGCATACATTAGTAATTTAAAATTTAAAGTGTAGAAAAAAGTGTGTAAAAGTAAATAAGTGTAATTATTAATAAGATGCTGTTATGCGGAAGTAACGCTTCTTGGTAAATTCTGTTTTACCTACATTATTAATTCAAAATTTAAAGTATAGAAAAAAGTAAGAAGGTATGAGAAGTAATGGTTTTATTATTAATAGGACGCTGTAACGCAGGAAAAACTATTCTTGACAAATTCAGTTTCATAATTCATTTAAAATTTAAAGTATAAAAAAGAAAGATTAAAAATGAAGAAGTTTGATTCTTAATAGGACGCTAAAAAGGCGGAGAAACGCTTTAAGCCAAATTCTGTTTTTTATGCATTAGTAATTTAAAATTTAAAGTATATAAAAAAGTAAGTTAAAGTAATATAAGTTTAATTAATAATAGGACGCGGAAGTAACACTTCATGGTAAATTATGTTTTACCTTCATTAATAATCTGAAATTTAAATTATAGAAAAAAGTGGGTTCAGGTAAACCAAGCGTCAAAGCGTTTTTAGAGTGTTGAATCTTTTTATTATTATTATTATTTTTAAATACCAAAATGCAACCAAGTTGTGTCAGAATTACTCTCTTACGGTATAACGCTGAGAAATGATGCCATAATTACCCTGTATTTAGATGTTTGGTTTCAGTGAACTCACTTTTTAGTTACTTAAAATTTCAAATTACCAATGCAGGTAAAGCAGAAATCGCCATGAAGCGCTTCTCAAACGGTATAGCTTATTCTTGAAAAGTAATTTTCACTATTTACGCAGATTAGAGAAGAAAAAAAAGGTAACTAAAATGTCAAAATATTAAGCATAAATCAATAATTTTTAAATTTAAAATAAGTAGGAAAGTAATATAGCAAGATGTCTAAATTATCTATTCAAACTGAAATAATTTCTGATCTATATTATACTTCTAAACAGCAATACGTTTTACTTCAACAGAACAAAAATACAGAAATATTTTAACATCAGCTATTTCATTAAGAATTTAAGAATAATGATATCAATTGTTTAATATTCACACTGCAGTTTATTTGAATAGACTAAAATAGAGGATTATTCTAAATTATCTAAATTAATATTCGAAATTATCTATTCAAACTGAGCTAATTTCTGATCAATATTATGCTTCTGAACAGCAATACGCTTTATTTCAACAGAACAAAAATACAGAAATATTTTAACATCAGCTATTTCATTAAGAATTTAAGAATAATGATATCAATTGTTTAATATTCACACTGCAGTTTATTTGAATAGACTAAAATAGAGGATTATTCTAAATTATCTAAATTAATATTCGAAATTATCTATTCAAACTGAGCTAATTTCTGATCAATATTATGCTTCTGAACAGCAATACGCTTTATTTCAACAGAACAAAAATACAGAAATATTTTAACATCAGCTATTTCATTAAGAATTTAAGAATAA
>NC_092206.1:80104587-80106448 GCF_043381705.1 Parasteatoda tepidariorum | reverse complement strand
ATATATATACATGTATGTACGTATTTTAATGTTTCGCACATAGGGCCATCATAAGAGGAGTGTCTACACTCCATTTACAAGCTTGAAGAAGAGGTATTTCTCATCCACAGAATGAATAATTGCATTGCAAGTCATGACCAGAAACGTCATCGTTCGCCTCTTAAGGCGCCACACTATTATAGACTGGCTACTCGTGCGCAATTGAACCACTACTTATATTTATCTAAATTTCATGATTACAAATTATTTCAAATTTTATAACATTATTTTTTTTCATAATATTATTTCATACTATTATTCAAATCAAATAAATCCAGAAATATATATTTTATCACAATTTAATTTTCGAAGTTGACAATCAAATCATAAAATTACAATAAAATAGTTATTTCTGGGTCTGTTTAAATGTACTTTTGGACTATATAAAAATAAAAAATATCTATTTTCATGTCGTTAAGTTATTTATTTAAGTATAAAATTAAGATATTTTTGATAAATAAAAGCAAAAATCCCTAGTGGAGTACGATATTACGTTGGTTATTAGGAAATTCCGAAAAAATTTTGATGTCTGTCTCTTGTCTTACCTCACATCTTCTTCAAGTTTAAAACACGGAGTTTATAACAAGAAACTATAAAGAGAATCCAATATATATATATATATAGGGGAAATTCAGGTAGCCCCGCCCACCTAAGGAGTATTGCTTATATTTCTGTATAATATTGAGTAATCATAAATATTTTTGTTTATTTCTATTGTTTTATCATCTACTTAAGCAATGCAAGAAGAATAAACCAAAAAAAGAATAGTTTAACTTAAAAAAACAGAAATTTAGAAAAACATGTTTTTCAACTTTTTTCAAAATGTGTCGGGTAGCTCCGCCCAGTTACAAAAATTATGTTTTTTGACTGTTTTTTCAGGTGTAAATGAAAATGACCAATGTATTGACAATAGATAAACCTCACTTGTCATTTTTATCACAAAATTATTTTATTTTTTGCATATTAATATACTTTTAGTGAATTCTATCATTTAATAAAAACAAATGTCATACTTTGTATTTTTATTATTGTATATTAATATATTATAATAAATATATATATTTATATTAAATATTTAAGGAAAATAATTTAATTTAAGTAAAAATAATTAATAACAATAGTTGTTTTTCAATATAAACTTATTTGGTTGATCTCTTCTTATAAACTTAATATAAAATACTTCTTATAAAATTACAAATTCACTTTGTATTTTGATTGCATTCAAATGCTTCTGTAGATTGATTCGTTCACAAATAAGTGAAAATAAATAAGTAAGCAAATAGCTTATCATAATATTTATGATTTCTTGATATTAAATTTAATTTGGATATATCAATTACATTTTAAAAATATTTAATTTTTCATTTTTAAATATATAAATTTATGTTTCATATAATATTAAAACATATATTTGTTGTAAAAAATGCATATAACATTCAAATTTGAAGCAATAAAATAATAATCTTTGCAACCGTGCATTTATCGACGAAATAAAATTAGGCGGTGATACCGTGACCCCCGAGAACAAACCACTAATAACTGACCACTTCTTGGGGGTCACGGTGATACCCGACATTCGTGTGAGCTGGGCTACCCGAAATCCATTTTTTTTTTGTAAATTTGTAATTACTCGAACAATTTTTCACATATAAACTTCTTTCTTCGTCCAAATTAAACTTAAGATTACATACTTTAATGCTGCATGTATAGAAAAAATTATTTTTTTAGTATTAAAATGAAGTTTAATCGAAACATTCAACCAATTTTTCTTAATTTCATGACTACTGTATTCAACATATTTTCAAAACTATTGTTTACCATG
>NC_092206.1:80097061-80103714 GCF_043381705.1 Parasteatoda tepidariorum | reverse complement strand
ATAAAATTTTTTAAGACTGTGTATTGAGACCCAAGTTATCACATGAACCGATTTCAGTCTTTTATATGTGAATATTAAAACAAGTAATTAAATAATATCTTATGTATTTTTATTTATTTAATACACAACTTGCGTAGAATTTAAGACTTCGCGAACAAAGAGGAATTTTACTAAAATTTCTTTTTCTCTCTATTTGGGATTATTAGATGTGAATTTGCGTATGCAAACCCAAAGAAATAAACGTGAAAAAAGAATGAAATTGTTCGTTAAATTTTTAAAAAAATGTTTAAGTTTATTTTTGAGTTTGGTGAATTCTAAATTAGTACTTCAGTTATTATCTAAATTTCCACAGCATCTATTTCGCGTTCTGACTAAAATGATATAACTTTTAATAAGTTTTGCAATTATTTGTATTAAAAAAATTTTCTTGCATAAATATCTTTAAATACATTCAAATTATGTAAATGAAACAAAACAAAACTTGTTATGTTCTTCTAAATAAATATTTCTGTGTAACCGACCTAAATTTCGAAAAAAAAAATGTTTTATTAAAATATCACATATATTTCGATGGTATTTTTTGAAAAACTCAAAAGTCAATAATCAAAGAAAGTTTAAAAAGTTACCTTTGAATAGAATTTTTTTCCTATTTTTACTAATTACTTCAGGCCTTAAATGCTCGGATAAGACTTATTAGAGCTTCCATTATTTCGAAAATGGCAAACAGGGAAAGACCCAACCACAATGACAGTTCACCACCTAAGTGACTGAAGATTTCAGATTCTTCAAACGTTGGTAATTGTTTGAAAGTATTTTGGGTGAAAGTGGAGTAAAATACCTTCAAACGAGCGTAATGGTTCGTAAAATTGTCATTTGATTTGTTCGACAAAATACCACCAATCTTTGATAAACGTGATTTTGAAATCTCGTTGCTGTAAGAGACTGCATAACAAGATGGCGGACAGTCGCAGGATAATTCAAGTCGAGTTGTGTTGTCTTGAACTCCATCCAAACAACAGATATCACTCATGTTATATATATTACAATGCTTCATTCCAGGAATTAGGATTAAAGTTGGATCAATGCAACCACAAATTTCAAAACTCAGTTCTTGTAGGCATAGCTTCATGCATTCTTCTCCACTGCTTTCATTAATACGCGAGTTGTAGTTGATGCATCTATCTTTGTATGGTGCAGGCAGACGTTGCATGGCCATCTGTTTTAGAACAATCGATGTTTCAAACCCTGGATTTATGTCAACGCCATTTACTTCAGGGTCTGGTGCTTCTGAAGCATGATGAACTGAGATTCTCATTCCAGATTTTGAAGCGATTGACGTGTATTCATTTAAACCCAAGTTTAGTAGTAGTTCCAATCCACTTTTGTATCCTGTTTCAGAAAACTTAATATACTTGTTACCATACTTGCTGGAACTATTAAATGTATAACAATTACCATATCTGAGACTCTGAAAGTACTTGAAGTCTTTCAAAGAACATAACTGCATGTTGAAACTGCAGAATTTTACTAATTCTGATGCGTTATATCCAACAAATCTTCGATTCTTATTGCTCATTCGTAAATAATTGAAGATTAAATGTAGTTTTGGCAAAGATTCGTTATTAAACGTACCATTGCAAGAAAGTAGACTGCGTCGTTCAGATATATCTTGCTTAACCAATGAATCTATACCTAGTTTTTGACCACCAACTTGTTGGTTAATTAAAACTCTGCAACCCTTTTCCATAATGTCGTCGTTAATGCAACGTTCATAGAATGCTTTCATTCGATTGAGGTTACAAATAGTAACGGCAGGAAAACCTGATTCTAAAATTTGTTCTTCTTGAAGAGATACTATTACAGGATATTCGAAGTAAACAGAAAGAAATATTTGAGTCTTGTATGCGCAACCAGATAATCCAACTATTAATATGAGGAGCCAAAATATTTTGTGATAGTTTGATTTTGAAAATCCAATTCGAGCAATCGCATATATTGATGATTTCTTAAAGATTTTATCTGCGACAATATGAGTTAGCATTGCCATATTGTTTCTTTACTATTAGGTGACGGGTTTAGTAAAATATTTTCTCCGGTTTTCTCTTTTTTTTTCAATGCCGTGAAAAGTTTAAACTGCATTCATTTTTCAAAAGCTTACCTCATGATTCAATGATTTACCAAATAAATAGTCGTTACTCCTTTGGATTTAGTTTCATTAACGATCAATATTCCCCTCTAACATTCAGTTTCAACATTTCATCTTAGTTTACCAAAAGAAACACGAAATTATTTTCCTTTCAAAGCCATTGACTGAAAGGTTTTATCGACGACATTAAAAGATGGCTTTCATATATCATTTCATTAGTATTAAGTGGAGTTTAATTCGCAATTTTTGAAAGAAATGGCGAATGAATATTTTACGTTACATCCAGCATTTAAAAACTTTAGCACGCGATTTTACAATTTCCTTGAATCTTGTTGTTAAATCTTTTGAATTTATTTTCACTAGTCGCCAGTCTGCCACTCTAAATTTTAGATTCAACTATTCATTTTAATTCATCAGAGAGCAAAAAGTTATTTTTTTCCAAACCTTTGGTTTAAAAATTTTGTCAGCGATGTCATTAGTTACCAGTGTTATTGCAATTGATTATTTATTTTGAACCAATTCCAACAATTACAAAAAATCGATACCTTTCAGAGGATACAGCGTCAAATTTTATCTATTAATTTCGTTAATCAGTAGTCCTCCACTCTAATATACAATTCCACGTACACATTTTAATAAATCAAAACCATTATTTTGTTTTCATTGCCATGAACCATAAAAAGCAAGCTGAGAAAATATCTGAAACATGAAGAAAAATAAATATTAAATTTACAAATTCAGTAATAGTAGTTACGAATCAAGAATTATATATGCTTCCCCTATGAGGAAAATTATTTTAAATGCTAATTTTTTTCTGAGGGACTAAAGAGTTGAAACTTCCTAATACATGATAGTTGTAGCTAGAAGGGGGAGTTTGAGGGGATTTTCCTCCTCAATCGCATAATTTTGAAGAAAATGGTCATAAAAGTACTTGCTTTTTTATTCAAGAAAATTATATAAAATTAAGTGTATGTACAGTGGGCAAAAATAAATAAATAAATTAATAAATCGACCATCCTAATTAACTTTTGATCTAATGATCGGACCTTCACGTTCTAGGATTCAATCTTAATAATTCAAGAAAGTGAGCTCAAATGTGCTAATTAATTAATGCAGACAATATTTTATGTTACGAAATCAGGCAATACAGATAGCATTTATTCTGAATAAACATACCTTTTTTTCGTCGGATTCGGATTTCTGACCCTAAAAAAATTGGGAGTAGCTAGCCGAAATCTGTGATATATGTGGTCCAAGTAATTTGGTCCGGAGAATGGTCCAAAGTTTGGATCTCTGAATGTTAATTTTACTTTTTGCGTATTTCAAACTGTCTCAAGAACTTTTTAAGAGAATTGAAAAAATTTTTACACCCAATCATAAAATCTTTTCATTCAAATATAATTCCATGCAAAATGTAACTTTTTGAAAATCTTTATCATTTTATCTAATAACAGCCCAAAAATTTTGAAATGTAAGGTATACAAATTTTTGCATCATTTCAGAAAATGCAATTTTAAATGGCAGAATACAAAATTAAGAAAAATCGGTTGAATAGTTCCTGAGAAATCGGAATTTTAAATGTACGTTTTTTTTTTTCAGAATTCGATTTCTTAGGAACTATTCGACCAATTTCGCTCAAATTTTGTATTTTGCCATTTCATATTATATTCTTTCAAATGCTATACGAAATTGTATACCTTGCAAAAAAATTTTTTTCGACTTTTATTGGTTGGTTGGTGTCGTATCCTCTATTGAATCATATCTCATGGTGTGCTTGAATAGTCTTTGCTATTTCTGTGGCATTAAATGAATATAAATCTTCTTCTGTAGGGTAGTTTAAGAGGGGAAGGCCTGCAGCGACTGCAGGGCAATTAAAAACATGATATGGTGTAGATTTTTATTACATAAACTAATAAAAAATATTAAATATTTACTATTAATTAATATTTGCTATTAATAATGGTAAATATTTATTACTATTAATAATTACTATTATTAAATATTTTCTATAGAATTTATACAAATACTAATAAAAAATAATAATAAATATTTCAAGACAGTCAGATATTTAAAATTTGATTTCTTAGGATCTGTTTGAGTAATTTTGCTCAAAGTTTGTATTTTGTGATTTAAAATTATATTCTTTAAAATGATACAAAAATTGCGAGGAAAAGCTTGAAAAATGTAACTTTTTTTCATGATTATTTTTGCAATTTAAGAATGATGCAAATCACACCTATTCATTGCGTGCTAAAATTGTTCACGCATTAAAACTTTTCAACTATCCGTTCTCTCGCAGGTTTCCCGAAACATTACATCCTCACACCCGCTTTAGTCAGAATTGAGACTACATATTTAGAGGATATTTGATGTAGAAAAACGGTGCAGCAAGATAGCGCATGCAAAAAATCAGATAAAAAATTCGAGAGAAAAAATTGATAATTTTTTTAACATTTTCATTTACAATCTAAGGAAGGGATTCCCCTAAATCTTTTTCTTTACAATAAACAGTTCACGTTGTTGAACTCTTCACCTCTCTAGTCCTTTACACAAAGTTTAATGGCAAAAAGAATTCTTATTCCTTTCTTCATATCAAATTCAAGGCCATAAAATTATGGAAAAGTGTTAATTATAGGGGTATGTTGTCGAAAAACAATTGGTATTAGGGTGGCGGGTGTCGTATTCAAATTCAGAAATACTTTTTTTGTAAGAATCAGCGAAAACAGTGTAAACGCTTAGATTTTTTTTATTGTTTGTTTATTTCCTTTTTTTTTTGTTGTACAGTGTAATTTCCCAGTAAAGAACACTATTTATTTGTTTCGGCCATGAGATATTTACAATATATAAGCGTTAGCAATCAAAACTTTATTTATTACGATTGTTGACTACAACTTTATCTGGAAAACACAAAACAAGCTTTCTTCAGAATATTCGAGTTATATTTAAAGTAAATTTGCTTAAACTACATATTTTAGAGGAAAAAAAAAGTTTTTTTTTTTAAAACCTAGATTAAATAAGTATTTTTCTTTTTTACTTTAAAAACATGCTATTCTAAAAAATAAAAATAAAATAAAAAATATTTTACATTTAGTTAAAATATACAAAACAGAAATTCAAGTTACTAGTTAATAAATAAAAGCATAACATTCAAATGCACAAATCAATACATTTAAGATGTTAAAATTAAGCACAATTTTTAATTATTCTTTATTGTAAAAATAAAGAAGAATGATGTTCAAAAATATTACATCACCATTTTTCAACAATGATTTGGCTTCGAAAATTTTATGGATTTGTAAAATTTTAACGCTGTACTTTTATTTCTCTTTACAGTTTATTTTATATTCGTTTTAAATAGTCGGTCTAAAAGACTGATAAATTAATAGCTTTTAAAAAAAAATTATATATATATATATATATTGATGTTTCGCACATAGGGCTATCATATCTTATTATTTAAGAGGAGGGTCTACACTTCATTCACAAATTTGAAGAAGAGGTATTTCTCATCCAAAGAATGAATAATTGCATTGCAAGTCATGACCAGAAGCATCAACGTTCGCCTCTAAAGGCGCCACAATATTATAGACTGACTGCTCGTGCGCAATTGGTACAAATATTTATCTTAATTTAATGATTAAAAATTATTTAGAATTTTGTAACATTATTTTTCTATAATATTATTTTATACAATTATTCAAATAAAATAAGTCCAGAAATAGATGTTTTATCGCAATTTAATTTTCACGAAGTTGACAATCAAATCATAAAATTGCGATAAAATAGTTTTTTCTGGGTCTGTTTAAATGTACTTATATAACTAAAATATTTATTTTATGTCGAACGTTAAACTATTTATTTAAGTATAAAATTAAGATATTTTTGATAAATAAAAGTAAAGGTCCGGATTACGATATTACATTGGTTATTATGAAATTCTGATTTATTTTTATATGTCCTGTCTTACCTCACCTCTTCTTCAGGTTTAAACAAGGAGTTTATAACAAGAAAGAAACTGTAAAGAGAATCCAATATATATATATATACAGTCGAACCTCGCTAACTCGAACCTCGATTTCTCGAATTTTTCGATATCTCGAAGAAGAAAAAATTCCCTTCAAATTTCCTATACACTCAATGTTAAAAAAAAATTGATTTTACGAATTTTTTTTTATCATTCCTCGATAACTTGAATTTTTTTTTCTCCATAAGTAGCGTAGATTTTTCTTTTGAAAATTAAAAACTATTCCACAAAAAAAAAAAAAATAAGAATAGAAAACCAATTCTCATAATGATAAACTTTTTAAAAAAAATGGACATAAAGACGTCAGTGGCATGGAATGATGTATCTTTCGATACGATAATGAATGGCTTCAAGAATGCTGGATTCATTAAAGATCACGAAAGTAGTCAAACAATCAATATCGTTAATTCTGCTGAAAACTACACTGAAAATGATTGGGACAGATTGACCGGACTCATGAAACTTGATGACATGGAATTTCAT